>NC_133361.1:102111792-102298191 GCF_049309525.1 Garra rufa
GTCTTTTTTCCGTAGTTGTATTATTATTATCGTCATCATTATTATAATTATTACTATTATTATTAGCCTACATTTTATATATTTTTATTTTCGTTTATATTCGTTTCCCCCCTTAATTTTGATCTCTTAACGTTCTATATGATGATTAATGATACTGTAAAATGCTTGACATATATTATATGACTTTATGATTGTAATTATGCCTGTGTGTTGCCCACGTTTTCATTTACAAATTAAACTACGTGAATGATTCATTCCTCAGTGAAATGTCAAGCATTTACACAGTATCATTTCCATATAGAAAGTTAAGTAAAGAGATAGAAATCAAGAGGGAAAACGAATATAAACAAAAATAAAAATATATACAATAATAATAGGCTAATAATAATAGTAATAATTATAATAATGATGACGATAATAATAATACAACTACGGAAAAAAGACGATCAGTTAACGTTAATAGAAGGAATGTCATGTAGGCCTATTTTACTCTGACGATAAATGATTTCCAAACGAAACTACGTGATTAATTCACTCTTTAGTGAAACACTATATTTGTCCATTAATAGACTAAATAAAATACAATATATATTACATTCAACCTTTGAACTGCATTCCAGTAAATATCACAGTCATAGAACCTACATTCAGAGAGTTAAGAGATCAAAATGAAGGGGAAAATAACAAATATGACAAATAACATATGCTAACATAATATGATGTTCTCACGAATTAATATCTCGTGGCCACGACATAATATCAGGTTCCCACGAGTTAAATGTAGTGGCCAAGACAAACATAAGTGAACCGAAGGTTTCCCCTTACGGTCACCGTAAAAACGTGATTGGTTGGAGCAAGAACATGCAACGATTGGTCAGCCCCACGTGGCCGGTATCTGATTGGCTTAAGTAAAAGGTGGGTGGAGTCCATGCATTTGTGGATTAGTTTGCGTCTTGACCTTACAGTCTATGGTCTTGACGCTTGAAATGTTTCAAAATTCACAAATACGCGCAGTGATTTACAAATGCACAGAGAGCAATCCACAAATACGAGTAGCGATCTATAAATGCACAGTACGCGATTCACATATAAATGCAGGTCGAATTTGTGTTTGTAGGATTAAAAAAATATATTTGTGAGTATGTTTTTTATTTGCAATTCGAATTTTTTTACTTGTGAATATAATTCATGTTTGTGGAATTTATTTGTGGATCTCATTTTATTTATTTTGTGTATATGGTTGTTTTTGTCAATCGCTTTACATTTATTTGTGGATCATAATGTATTTATTTGGAATTATGCAACAATTCTAACTCCATAACAAACACTTTGAAAATAAATTGATTTATTTTGTTGTTGTTTTTTCACTTAAAGTATGTCTAGAGATGTGAAAAGGCTCACATGCCCTGATTTTTTGAATATGACTTTTGGTTACACAAGGTGTCCTTATTAAATGTTACATGTACTTACTATTATAATAACATTTAATAACATGCAAGTGACCCTAAATCAAATTCTAACCCTATAGTAAATACATTAATACAATAAGTTAATTTATATTAGTAAGTACTTAAATGTGTAATTACACTGTAACAAGGATACCTTAAAATAGAGTGTAACCCTTTATTTTGAGGTGTCTTTGTTACAGTGTAATTATACATTTAAGTACTGAGTAATATAATATAATTTCCTATATGTACTTACTAAATGTTTAGGGTTCGGATTAGGGTTTGTCTTAGGGTTACTTGCATGTACTTATGCATTAATAATTGTTATTATAATAGTAAGTACATGTAACGTGTCACAAGGACACCTTAAAATAAAGTGTTACCTGACTTTTATTACCAGTAGTTTCTTAAAACACTGATAAACAGCTGATAAAACAACAACAATCAAACTATGGTAATAATGTCAAGCTGACGGAATCCTAATTTACTAATGATAAATAATTTATAGATGTTAACATTCATGTGTCAAAATAAAGATAGATTGTTTGTAAAATGTATTCTTTTATATATCAAGCAAGACTTTAGAATATTTTATATATAATTCCTTTTTTTTTTGGAAGACAGAAATGGGTAATATAAAGTTATCCGTTTCGTTGTCATAATTATCATTGTAATACAACACAAAAAAGAAAACAATAATTGTAATGATCATTTTATGTAAAAGTAGCCATGCCTTGATGAAATGCTTATTAAATCAATAACCTTACTTGACTAAATGGTTTGTCTTTTTTCTTTCACAGACGTTTCCTTCGGGGACATTATTGAAAGCTCCATCTGTAGTTCCACTTCCTCGTTTGTGGTCGGAGACCTTGCCACCAGAAGATCACAAGTGGATTGGCAAAAGGCTTTTCAAAATGGGGTCCAAGGGAAAGCCAGAGCTCCGTGATGACCTCCAGCTCTGGTATTACCCACCACAGCCAGCACTTACCTACAATCAGGGTCCAGCTCCAGACAGATTCTTTTGTCATGCACTTCTGCTGTGGATGCCGTACAAGCTGTGGAGGGTCAAGATTCTCTGTCCCAATCCTGCCTGCGGACGGCATCAACTGACAGGAGGTGGTCTGCACAAAAGGGCACGGCAGGTTCTGGACATCGACAGAATGTACAGCATGGTCACAGAAACCCTCATCTGTACCAAGTGTAGAGCCTCGCATGTGTCCTGGAGTCAGACAGTCCTGCAACAGCTAGACCTGGGTCATCGCTCTGAGTTTCGGGTTATCCTCACGCGGAAGTAAGCACACTTTCATTCTGCATCATGTTGTTAGGCCATCATCACATACATATGCAAATAGTTTACAAATCAAATATGTAAAATATATGAATGAGTGTATTTTGCTTTTTCTAAGGTATGCCTGTGATATGCGGGTCATCCGGCTACTGCGTGAGCGTAGCTTAGGCAACAGCCCCACGCGGGTGATAAAGCAGCTGCGTGAAAACCACAGCGAGGAGTGGCTCCAGCGTCTGGCCCGATACACCACCCAGTGTGTCGACTTTCTTAATCGACCTGGAGTGTTGCCAGTAAAATTCCAGGAACCCCCACAGCCTACAGTGGTGCCAAGCTGCAAGTGGCTACTCACCGTGTACAGCCAAGACATCCTAACAAGGCTGGATGAAATCCATGCAAGGATAACATCCACCTATGGCTCTGTCTTGAAGATGGATTCTACTAAAAAGGTTAGTTGTGGATTTTTGTTTATTAATGCTGTTGTTTATATACACAACACAGCAGTATATCTGTATTTTACATGGTGGGATGTTTGATTGCATTTACAGCATGTTCCATATCATGTCTTATTACAGATAACCAAGAAGCTGGCTGGGACAGCGAGGGGAACGGGACTCTGGCTTACCTCTGTCGGCAATGAGTTTGGTCAGGTGCTCATGAGCGTGCTGACAGCCCAGGAAGGAGCAGGACTGGATATGATGGTAGATGGTCTGGTGAAAAGATACCAACAGGCTGGTGTGGATCCACCTGCTGTGTTGTATGTGGACTGTGGGTGCTGCACTGAGGTGGGCGAGACGAAGCTGAAAACCAGATTCAGAGGTTGGCCAGATCTCATGATACGCTTGGACATCTGGCATTTTATGCGCAGGATTGCCCTGGGGTGTACAACTGATGCCCATCAGCTGTACCCCATCTTCATGTCGCGGCTATCAGCGTGCATCTTTGAATGGGATGCAGCTGATCTCTCAGTGCTTCGCAAAGCAAAGAGAGCGCTATTGATCTCCCAGGGTTGGCCTTCGCTGGCAGATGAAGATGTCAACAAGCATCTTACCAGGAATGAGCTGGCTCTACATTGCCGGAGGAGAACCCGCGGAGAGGAGACTACCATCCTTCTCCTTGAACGGCTGTTTACAGAGCTCTTGAGCAGCAAGGGCAATGACTCCCTGGGTGTTCCTCTCCTGGATCAAAAAAGGATGGAGCACATCTGGAGTGTCCAGAAGAAGCATGTAAAGTGCATCCAAGACCCCCCTGGTGTTGTGCTCTATATAGAGACTGGAAGCTTAACCAAGGGAGGTGTGCTTCTAACGACATACAGATGTGCCAGAGGCTCCACTTCTCTCGAGTCCTTTCACCTACACCTGAACCGTTTCATCCCAGGTATGTCTCTGTCACACTCCCTGTGCATATATATAATATATATATATATGTATGTGTATATGTATATGTATATATATATATGTATGTATATATATAAAACACATTACTTGTCTTTTGTGTTTCTTTAACACTCACCTTTACACTGTTGTGTCCATTAACAGGGACCAGTGCAAACAGTCTTAACTTTCAGATTTATCTGCTGGAGGGACTACACCGGTGGAACCAGGACAGGGAGGCTGCTTCATTGTCAGCAGAACCATCAGCTTTATGCAGCTACACAGGAGAACTTGTTCACTGTGTAAACAGCAACTATGAAAAGCTGTTTGGCAAGAAAGTGGTTCCAACATTTTGTTCCCCTGCCTGTTACACCGGTAAGAAAAAGTGTTATTGTTAATGAACTTAGAATTTCTGTGTAATCTCTGTCTATATATTTAACTCTACAAAGTCTACTGTCATGATTGATATGCAAATTTCTAAGGCTTTTAAATTATCGACATTATCCAAACTTTATTGATAGTTTATACTTTTAATCAAGAAAAAGGCATTAGGAAAATCATGTTACATGTAAGTATCTAATATGATACAATAGGTTTTTGAGGAATATTTATTTGTACGTCTCTCAATTATCATTTGTATTGTGTTGCATTATGTGTTTTTGCATATGTTTTTTTCCTCCTCAATGATTCAGCATTGTATTTAATTCCTGTTTGTTTATTATTTTAATTTCAGGTGAGCTCATTGGAGTCCAGTATCTGTTTCAGCAGACAGGTCAGGCACTGCAGGACATGAATCCAGACTCCGAGCAGAACGCAGAGCTCATTGAAGACCTCAGTGTGGAGGAGCGAGATGAAGATGAGGGCTTCTGTGACATCAGCGAGGATCAGACCATTACTGATCTGGAGGCTGACTTGTCACCACCCTCTTCCACACTTGCACTTAGTGGTACTTCTGTACTGGGCTCTCCATCCCCTTCACCAGTCCCTGACCCTACACAAGGCCTCTCACAGTCTCCCACATCACCTGGACCCTCAGGGACTGCTGTCTCACCTGTCCCATCTGAAACATCTGTTTCACCTCTTCCCTCAGAGCCAGAGGATGCTGGTCAGAAAGATGATGAAGAGATGGTAAGTGCAAGATGAAACAACATTTAAAAGATCAAACAACTAGGGATGCACCTATCCGACTTTCTCAGTCCCGATACGATACCTGGGCTTTGTATATCTGTCGGTATATCTACCCGATACCGATCCGATACCATTGTTGAATTAATAATAAACTGCATACATTCAACCTTATACCTTCCTTCCACCATGTAGAAGAAACTACAGGCACCAAACTTTCCTAACTAAACATTACTTTCCTAACTAAGACAAAACACATGTAATGTATTGAATACTTATTTATTTGTTATTTAAAGAACAATTGTGCATTCAAATCGAAAATAGAATGTAATCAAACTTCTCAAAATAAATTTAAATAAATAAAATGTAGTAGTAGAAATGGAGGAAGAAAATAAAAAAGAGCCCCGTGGATCTGTTAATTCTTCCGATCCCCGATCCAGCTATTTTTTTAATATCGGGGCCGATATCCAATCCTAATATCGGATCGGTGCACCCCTACAAACAACATCAAAGTCATTAATAAGCTGCAAATACACATAATGTCAAGTCAGCTTTCTTTCCATTGTGTTTTATACTTTAAAGAAGGTGCCAAAACAGCTTCCCACTGATAAACATTATAATGTTGGTGTTGGTGTTTTTTAATAGGCCGTTGACAGCCAAAATGTCCCTGGTTATCAACATGTGGACAGATTGGCAGAATATCTGGTGGATCTCCGGGGTCACACAGCCCTCAGCCTGACCAACCAGGAGGCCAACACCATAATTGCACTTTGGCAGAGCTTGGATGACCAGGACAAGCAACGGGTGGTGTATGCAGCTCGACATCAGAAGAGACTGCTGAGTGGACGCTTCAGAGTACCTAAGAGGCCCACTCAAACCCCTGGAGTAGAGAGCACCACCAGATGTGTGCTGGGTGCAAGCAGCGCACCTGCACAATGGCCTGACTGTTGCCGCCTGGTGGAGACCATCTTCATCAGGCTTTGCACTGTTCACCCAAGCCCCAAAAGAAAAGGCAAGGGAGCGCTGTCAAGATGGTCTCTGATCCTTCAAGACTACAGAAGGATAAGGCAGCTTGTACTGGGCAACAGTTTGGTGATGGAAGGAACATCACTGCAGCTGGTGGAGGTTAACCAGAACACCCTGATTCAGTGGCACAACAACAGACAGAAAAAGCAGGAGCTGTCTGTGCTGCTTCAGGGCATTCAGTTGCCTCAGTCCCTCCCTGAAGCTCAGGAGCCTCTCCAGGCTGCCAAGCGTCTACGGACTGAGACAGAACAACCAGCGGAGCAGCACCAGTACAAGCTACCAGAGAGCACGGCAGGTCAAGCAAAGCAGAGGCAGGGTTCTTCTGGGCGACCCCCTCTCAGACCCAAGGCACCAGCACAGAGTCCTGTGTCAGTTACGCCATCAGCACCTGGAGCATCAGCACAGATGCTACCCAACATAGTCCTATCAACAGGACCAAGTTTTCAGGGAGTGCCAATGCTTCAGGGTTTGCCAGTGCTACAGGGTCTGCAAGTGGTCCAAAGACTGCCAATGGTCCAGGGAATGGCGATGGTTCAGGGAATCCCATTTGTCCAGGGGATGCCAATAATTCCGCCTACAGTTGTGCAGGCCATCAGTTCACAACCTGCTGCACCAACTGCCAGTCCGCAAACCATGCCCAAGAGACCCTACAGGAGAACTGTTGAAGCAAACACTTGTAAGAAGTGTGGGCAGTTTAAAACAAGTGCAACGGGGCATAGCCAGTACAGGGGCAGGGTGTACTGCCCACAGACTGAAACTGTTACAAAAGAACAGTGGCTGGAGGAAATGCGGAGAACCATTCCCAAATAAAGTATATATTTGTGTGTATGTGGTGTATATAGCAAAAAGAGTTCACTATTGTTAATATTTGTGTAAAAAAAAAAATATTTGTGTTTTTAACTTTTTGTAGTTTTTTTTAACTATTATTTAATATTTTATTAAACTTTTTATTTCTTGTTTTTGAGGACTTAACTTTTTATTTAACTTATTTATTGGTTTTGAAAACTTAATATTTGTCATTTCCCTTTTAGTTCATTGTTGTTTAAATACTTCTTATATAATTTATATAATTTAATATTTATTATATATTAATATTTATTTTTATTTTATTTATTTCATATTCATTACTGTATTGTTGGAATAATTTTTAAATAAAAACAAACTTTCCAAACTGTAAAGTTATAGCTTTTTCTTTTTTACTTTTATTTTCATTTTATTTGCCTTTTCATTTATTGTTGTCTGTAAACTTATTTAATATTTAATTTGATTTATTTAATATTCATTACTGTATTGTTGGAATAATTGCAAAATAAAAAATAAAACTTGGAAATGATTGTTTTTTGTTTTTGACTTTTATTTTCATTTTATTTCCCTTTTTATTTATTGTTCTTTGAATACCTAATTAATATTTAATTGTATTTGTTTAATATTCATTACCATTCTGTTGGCACAACTGCAAAACAAAAACAAACTGGCAAATTATAGCTTTTTGTTTTTTACTTTTATTTTCATTTAATTTGCCTTTTCATTTATTGTTGTTTGAATACCTAATTCATATTTAATTTTATTTATTTAATATTCATTACTGTATTGTTGGAATAATTGTAAAATAAAAACAAACTGGGAAATGATTGCTTTTTGTTTTTTACTTTTATTTTCATTTTATTTGCCTTTTCATTTATTGTTGTTTGAATACCTAATTCATATTTAATTTTGATTTACTTAATATTCATTACTGTATTGTTGGAATAATTATAAAATAAAAACAAACTGGAAAGTTATTGCTTTTTGTTTTTTACTTTTATTTTCATTTTATTTTCCTTTTCATTTATTGTTGTTTGAAAACGTATTTAATATTTCATTTTATTCATTTAATATTCATTACTGTATTGTTGGAATAATTATAAAATAAAAACAAATTGTCAAATTATTGCTTTTAGTTTTTTACTTTTATTTTCATTTTATTTGCATTTTCATTAATTGTTGTTTGAAAACCTATTTAATTTTTAATTTGATTTATTTAATATCCATTACTGTATTGTTGGAATAATTATAAAATAAAAACAAATTGTCAAATTATTGCTTTTTGTTTTTTACTTTTATTTTAATTTTATTTTGCTTTCCTTTTCATTTATTGTTGTTTGAAAAATTATTTAATATTTCATTTTATTTATTTAATATTCATTACTGTATTGCTGGATTATAAAATAAAAACAAATTGTCAAATTATTGCTTTTTGTTTTTTACTTTTATTTTCATTTTATTTTCCTTTTCATTTATTGTTGTTTGAAAACTTATTCAATATTTAATTTTATTTATTTAATATTCATTACTGTATTGTTGGAATAATTGTAAAATAAAAATAAACTGGCAAATTATTGCTTTTTGTTTTTTACTTTTACTTTTATTTTCATTTTAATTTATTGTTGTTTGAAAACTTATTTAATATTTTATTTTATTTAATATGCATTACTGTATTGTTGGAATAATTGTAAAACAAAAACAAACTGGGAAATTGTTGCTTTTTGATTTCTGTTTTTATTTTCATTTTATTTCCCCTTTTAATTTATTGTTGATTGAAAACTTATTTAATAGTTAATATAATTGTATTTATTTAAAATTCATTACTGTTCTGTTGGCATGATTGTAAATTAAAAAATTTCAACATATTAATGACTATTTTATTCTAATTACTATCTTTTTTTCAATACAAATAACATATTTGTAAGTGTCTTGAATGAAGGTAACATACAAAACTCCTAATCAGAATAAGTAATATCAATTAAACAAAGAATAATATTATGCTTAATCAGAATAAATAATATTAATACAATAACTACAAAATAATAAGTAATAATAACATCAACAATACCACAGTTCCATTGGCATTCTTTATTTTTCATGGAAGAATTGTACATATGTACATTTTATTAACCTTAAAAATTGCATTTATTTAATGAAATTAACAATATAACAATAACAATACAAAAAGGTGCCTTTATCTGGATTCGAACCCCGGTCTTGGTGAGCGCCTGCAATAGGAAACAGTGTAATATAAATGCGCGATTTTCACGCACAAAGAAACCTGAAAATGTATCGTAGCGTGCATGCTAAGGAAGTAATATGTTCTAACGTCACATTTCACCCTTTCTTTTCGTCATTTTTTCCCTTTCTTCTTCCCTTTCTCCTTTTCTTCCTTCCCCCTTTTCTTCCCTTCTTCCCCGTCTTTGACGGACTATTGTTCCCCAGCTTGAACGCAGCGCCTTAGACCGCTCGGCCATCCTGACTCGCTTGTTCAGCGGAGGGTGACCTGTTGTAGCCACACCTACAGGCAGGGACAGAGAAGCTAGTTCTTCGCTGTTCAGACCGGTCAACCCACTGGCCTCGTTGGCGCAGTAGGCAGCGCGTCAGTCTCATAATCTGAAGGTCGTGAGTTCGAGCCTCACACGGGGCAGTTTGGTAATTTTTGATACCGGAGAACGCTTAGACGACAGGGCGGGCTTCTCTCTTCACCTCCGCCTGCTTGTCTCTTTCTCCTGAGGGAAAAAGGACACAGCTCAACTGAAAGGTGGACGACATGACATTTTGTGAGAAACTGTGGGGTCCAGGTAAATTCCCTGAAACCCATCCAGCAACATTGCACTCAGTTCTAGGCCACCCTTTCACATATACAATATAATGGACATTCAGTATTCACGCTGGGCTAAAGCTGAATGAATGCAGAAATAGCATCCCTGTCATATTCATGTAACAAGCAGCACTGTCCTTGTGAGTTTTTCTTAAGGGTAATATCATGCTGGCATTCGGACTGAAATTCCCTGTCACTGGGAAGGCAAGCTTTCGTGAACCTTAAAGTAATGCTGTATTTATCGTAATGAAGTGTTGACTCGATTCTAATACAGCTTCACATATTCGACCAAGTCAAGGCTTCAGAGAAAGCTGTTGCGATCAATGCGTCAGGGACACGCTTTTCTTGACGTGACACAAGGCAAAGTTGGCAAAGTTACAGCCTTCCTTGGCCATGCTGCCAGAGGGCTGAAGACCGTAGCTGCTGTCTGCAGCCAAAACCTAAGTCTGTCAGAAGTGGGATTCGAACCCACGCCTCCAGAGGAGACTGCGACCTGAACGCAGCGCCTTAGACCGCTCAGCCATCCTGACTCTCTTGTTCAGCGGAGGGTGACCTGTTGTAGCCACACCTACAGGCAGGGACAGAGAAGCTAGTTCTTCGCTGTTCAGACCGGTCAACCCACCGGCCTCGTTGGCGCAGTAGGCAGCGCGTCAGTCTCATAATCTGAAGGTCGTGAGTTCGAGCCTCACACGGGGCAGTTTGGTAATTTTTGATACCGGAGAACGCTTAGACGACAGGGCAGGCTTCTCTCTTCACCTCCGCCTGCTTGTCTCTTTCTCCTGAGGGAAAAAGGACACAGCTCAACTGAAAGGTGGACGACATGACATTTTGTGAGAAACTGTGGGGTCCAGGTAAATTCCCTGAAACCCATCCAGCAACATTGCACTCAGTTCTAGGCCACCCTTTCACATATACAATATAATGGACATTCAGTATTCACGCTGGGCTAATGCTGAATGAATGCAGAAATAGCATCCCTGTCATATTCATGTAACAAGCAGCACTGTCCTTGTGAGTTTTTCTTAAGGGTAATATCATGCTGGCATTCGGACTGAAATTCCCTGTCACTGGGAAGGCAAGCTTTCGTGAACCTTAAAGTAATGCTGTATTTATCGTAATGAAGTGTTGACTCGATTCTAATACAGCTTCACATATTCTACCAAGTCAAGGCTTCAGAGAAAGCTGTTGCGATCAATGCGTCAGGGACACGCATTTTCTTGACGTGACACAAGGCAAAGTTACAGCCTTCCTTGGCCATGGTGCCAGAGGGCTGTCTGCAGCCAAAACCTAAGTCTGTCAGAAGTGGGATTCGAACCCACGCCTCCAGAGGAGACTGCGACCTGAACGCCAGCTGCCGAAGGATAGTCCGACAATATTTTGGAAATGTCGAGCAATGTTGAACTGCGCAGCCAATCACGTCGAAGCACTATAACATTTGGGCCAATCGCGTCGAAGCGCTTCAACATTTCCAGCCAATCATAAAGCGCTATTCTTAACATTTTCTTAACATTTTCGACATTTGACCAATCAGAGTAGAAGAGAATGTCGACGGCACGTTTTCGCGTATTGCCGCTAGGCGGAGGAGTCAGCGTTCTAGTCAGGTGTCAATCAAGTTGCCGAACTGAGCCGAAGGTGTGCGAAAGAATGACACATCCTCAGGGGGCGTGTCAGAGGTCAAAAATATTTAAAAATAAAAACTTATTTAATATTTCATTTTATTTATTTAATATTCATTACTGTATTGTTGGAATAATTGTAAAATTAAAAACAAACTGGGAAATTATTGCTTTTTGTTTTTTACTTTTATTTCCCTTTTCATTTATTGTTCTTTGAATACTTATTTAATATTTCATTTTATTAATTTAATATTCATTACTGTATTGTTGGAATAAGTGTAAAGTAAAAACAAACTGGAAAGTTATTGTTTTTTACTCTTATTTTCATTTTATTTCCCTTTTCACTTATTGTTGTTTAAAAACTTATTCAATATTTAATTTTATTTATTTAATTTTCATTACTGTATTGTTGGAATAATTGTAAAACAAAAATAATTGTAAAACAAAAATGAACTGGGAAATTATTGCTTTTTGATTTCTGTTTTTTATTTTAATTTTATTTCCCTTTTAATTTATTGTTGTTTGAAAACTTATTTAATAGTTAATATAATTGTATTTATTTAATATTCATTACTGTTCTGTTGGCATGATTGTAAATTAAAATTTTCAGCATATTAATGACTATTTTATTCTAAATACTATCTTTTTTTTCATTAAAAATAACAGATTTATAAGTGTCTTGAATGAATGTAACATACAAAACTCCTAATCAGAATAAGTAATATCAATTAAACAAAGAATAATATAATGCTTAATCAGAATAAATAATATTAATACAACAACTACAAAATAATAAGTAATAATAACAACAACATCAACAATACCACAGTTCCATTGGCATTCTTTATTTTTCATGAAAGAATTGTACATATGTACATTTTATTAACCTTAAAAATTGCATTTATTTAATGAAATTAACAATATAACAATAACAATACAAAAAGGTGCCTTTATCTGGATTCGAACCCCGGTCTTGGTGAGCGCCTGCAATAGGAAACAGTGTAATATAAATGCGCAATTTTCACGCCCAAAGAAACGTGAAAATGTACCGTAGCGTGCATGCTAAGGAAGTATTCAGTTCCAACGTCACATTTCACCCTTTCTTTTCGTCATTTTTTCTCTTTCTTCTTCCCTTTCTCCTTTTCTTCCTTCCCCCTTTTCTTCCCTTCTTCCCCGTCTTTGACGGACTATTGTTCCCCAGCTTGAACGCAGCGCCTTAGACCGCTCGGCCATCCTGACTCGCTTGTTCAGCGGAGGGTGACCTGTTGTAGCCACACCTACAGGCAGGGACAGAGAAGCTAGTTCTTCGCTGTTCAGACCGGTCAACCCACCGGCCTCGTTGGCGCAGTAGGCAGCGCGTCAGTCTCATAATCTGAAGGTCGTGAGTTCGAGCCTCACACGGGGCAGTTTGGTAATTTTTGATACCGGAGAACGCTTAGACGACAGGGCGGGCTTCTCTCTTCACCTCCGCCTGCTTGTCTCTTTCTCCTGAGGGAAAAAGGACACAGCTCAACTGAAAGGTGGACGACATGACATTTTGTGAGAAACTGTGGGGTCCAGGTAAATTCCCTGAAACCCATCCAGCAACATTGCACTCAGTTCTAGGCCACCCTTTCACATATACAATATAATGGACATTCAGTATTCACGCTGGGCTAATGCTGAATGAATGCAGAAATAGCATCCCTGTCATATTCATGTAACAAGCAGCACTGTCCTTGTGAGTTTTTCTTAAGGGTAATATCATGCTGGCATTCGGACTGAAATTCCCTGTCACTGGGAAGGCAAGCTTTCGTGAACCTTAAAGTAATGCTGTATTTATCGTAATGAAGTGTTGACTCGATTCTAATACAGCTTCACATATTCTACCAAGTCAAGGCTTCAGAGAAAGCTGTTGCGATCAATGCGTCAGGGACGCGCTTTTCTTGACGTGACACAAGGCAAAGTTACAGCCTTCCTTGGCCATGGTGCCAGAGGGCTGTCTGCAGCCAAAACCTAAGTCTGTCAGAAGTGGGATTCGAACCCACGCCTCCAGAGGAGACTGCGACCTGAACGCAGCGCCTTAGACCGCTCGGCCATCCTGACTCGCTTGTTCAGCGGAGGGTGACCTGTTGTAGCCACACCTACAGGCAGGGACAGAGAAGCTAGTTCTTCGCTGTTCAGACCGGTCAACGCACCGGCCTCGTTGGCGCAGTAGGCAGCGCGTCAGTCTCATAATCTGAAGGTCGTGAGTTCGAGCCTCACACGGGGCAGTTTGGTAATTTTTGATACCGGAGAACGCTTAGACGACAGGGCGGGCTTCTCTCTTCACCTCCGCCTGCTTGTCTCTTTCTCCTGAGGGAAAAAGGACACAGCTCAACTGAAAGGTGGACGACATGACATTTTGTGAGAAACTGTGGGGTCCAGGTAAATTCCCTGAAACCCATCCAGCAACATTGCACTCAGTTCTAGGCCACCCTTTCACATATACAATATAATGGACATTCAGTATTCACGCTGGGCTAATGCTGAATGAATGCAGAAATAGCATCCCTGTCATATTCATGTAACAAGCAGCACTGTCCTTGTGAGTTTTTCTTAAGGGTAATATCATGCTGGCATTCGGACTGAAATTCCCTGTCACTGGGAAGGCAAGCTTTCGTGAACCTTAAAGTAATGCTGTATTTATCGTAATGAAGTGTTGACTCGATTCTAATACAGCTTCACATATTCTACCAAGTCAAGGCTTCAGAGAAAGCTGTTGCGATCAATGCGTCAGGGACACGCTTTTCTTGACGTGACACAAGGCAAAGTTGGCAAAGTTACAGCCTTCCTTGGCCATGCTGCCAGAGGGCTGAAGACCGTAGCTGCTGTCTGCAGCCAAAACCTAAGTCTGTCAGAAGTGGGATTCGAACCCACGCCTCCAGAGGAGACTGCGACCTGAACGCAGCGCCTTAGACCGCTCGGCCATCCTGACTCGCTTGTTCAGCGGAGGGTGACCTGTTGTAGCCACACCTACAGGCAGGGACAGAGAAGCTAGTTCTTCGCTGTTCAGACCGGTCAACCCACCGGCCTCGTTGGCGCAGTAGGCAGCGCGTCAGTCTCATAATCTGAAGGTCGTGAGTTCGAGCCTCACACGGGGCAGTTTGGTAATTTTTGATACCGGAGAACGCTTAGACGACAGGGCGGGCTTCTCTCTTCACCTCCGCCTGCTTGTCTCTTTCTCCTGAGGGAAAAAGGACACAGCTCAACTGAAAGGTGGACGACATGACATTTTGTGAGAAACTGTGGGGTCCAGGTAAATTCCCTGAAACCCATCCAGCAACATTGCACTCAGTTCTAGGCCACCCTTTCACATATACAATATAATGGACATTCAGTATTCACGCTGGGCTAATGCTGAATGAATGCAGAAATAGCATCCCTGTCATATTCATGTAACAAGCAGCACTGTCCTTGTGAGTTTTTCTTAAGGGTAATATCATGCTGGCATTCGGACTGAAATTCCCTGTCACTGGGAAGGCAAGCTTTCGTGAACCTTAAAGTAATGCTGTATTTATCGTAATGAAGTGTTGACTCGATTCTAATACAGCTTCACATATTCTACCAAGTCAAGGCTTCAGAGAAAGCTGTTGCGATCAATGCGTCAGGGACACGCTTTTCTTGACGTGACACAAGGCAAAGTTGGCAAAGTTACAGCCTTCCTTGGCCATGCTGCCAGAGGGCTGAAGACCGTAGCTGCTGTCTGCAGCCAAAACCTAAGTCTGTCAGAAGTGGGATTCGAACCCACGCCTCCAGAGGAGACTGCGACCTGAACGCAGCGCCTTAGACCGCTCGGCCATCCTGACTCGCTTGTTCAGCGGAGGGTGACCTGTTGTAGCCACACCTACAGGCAGGGACAGAGAAGCTAGTTCTTCGCTGTTCAGACCGGTCAACCCACCGGCCTCGTTGGCGCAGTAGGCAGCGCGTCAGTCTCATAATCTGAAGGTCGTGAGTTCGAGCCTCACACGGGGCAGTTTGGTAATTTTTGATACCGGAGAACGCTTAGACGACAGGGCGGGCTTCTCTCTTCACCTCCGCCTGCTTGTCTCTTTCTCCTGAGGGAAAAAGGACACAGCTCAACTGAAAGGTGGACGACATGACATTTTGTGAGAAACTGTGGGGTCCAGGTAAATTCCCTGAAACCCATCCAGCAACATTGCACTCAGTTCTAGGCCACCCTTTCACATATACAATATAATGGACATTCAGTATTCACGCTGGGCTAATGCTGAATGAATGCAGAAATAGCATCCCTGTCATATTCATGTAACAAGCAGCACTGTCCTTGTGAGTTTTTCTTAAGGGTAATATCATGCTGGCATTCGGACTGAAATTCCCTGTCACTGGGAAGGCAAGCTTTCGTGAACCTTAAAGTAATGCTGTGTTTATCGTAATGAAGTGTTGACTCGATTCTAATACAGCTTCACATATTCTACCAAGTCAAGGCTTCAGAGAAAGCTGTTGCGATCAATGCGTCAGGGACGCGCTTTTCTTGACGTGACACAAGGCAAAGTTACAGCCTTCCTTGGCCATGGTGCCAGAGGGCTGTCTGCAGCCAAAACCTAAGTCTGTCAGAAGTGGGATTCGAACCCACGCCTCCAGAGGAGACTGCGACCTGAACGCAGCGCCTTAGACCGCTCGGCCATCCTGACTCCCTTGTTCAGCGGAGGGTGACCTGTTGTAGCCACACCTACAGGCAGGGACAGAGAAGCTAGTTCTTCGCTGTTCAGACCGGTCAACCCACCGGCCTCGTTGGCGCAGTAGGCAGCGCGTCAGTCTCATAATCTGAAGGTCGTGAGTTCGAGCCTCACACGGGGCAGTTTGGTCATTTTTGATACCGGAGAACGCTTAGACGACAGGGCGGGCTTCTCTCTTCACCTCCGCCTGCTTGTCTCTTTCTCCTGAGGGAAAAAGGACACAGCTCAACTGAAAGGTGGACGACATGACATTTTGTGAGAAACTGTGAGGTCCAGGTAAATTCCCTGAAACCCATCCAGCAACATTGCACTCAGTTCTAGGCCACCCTTTCACATATACAATATAATGGACATTCAGTATTCACGCTGGGCTAATGCTGAATGAATGCAGAAATAGCATCCCTGTCATATTCATGTAACAAGCAGCACTGTCCTTGTGAGTTTTTCTTAAGGGTAATATCATGCTGGCATTCGGACTGAAATTCCCTGTCACTGGGAAGGCAAGCTTTCGTGAACCTTAAAGTAATGCTGTATTTATCGTAATGAAGTGTTGACTCGATTCTAATACAGCTTCACATATTCTACCAAGTCAAGGCTTCAGAGAAAGCTGTTGCGATCAATGCGTCAGGGACACGCTTTTCTTGACGTGACACAAGGCAAAGTTGGCAAAGTTACAGCCTTCCTTGGCCATGCTGCCAGAGGGCTGAAGACCGTAGCTGCTGTCTGCAGCCAAAACCTAAGTCTGTCAGAAGTGGGATTCGAACCCACGCCTCCAGAGGAGACTGCGACCTGAACGCAGCGCCTTAGACCGCTCGGCCATCCTGACTCGCTTGTTCAGCGGAGGGTGACCTGTTGTAGCCACACCTACAGGCAGGGACAGAGAAGCTAGTTCTTCGCTGTTCAGACCGGTCAACCCACCGGCCTCGTTGGCGCAGTAGGCAGCGCGTCAGTCTCATAATCTGAAGGTCGTGAGTTCGAGCCTCACACGGGGCAGTTTGGTAATTTTTGATACCGGAGAACGCTTAGACGTCAGGGCGGGCTTCTCTCTTCACCTCCGCCTGCTTGTCTCTTTCTCCTGAGGGAAAAAGGACACAGCTCAACTGAAAGGTGGACGACATGACATTTTGTGAGAAACTGTGGGGTCCAGGTAAATTCCCTGAAACCCATCCAGCAACATTGCACTCAGTTCTAGGCCACCCTTTCACATATACAATATAATGGACATTCAGTATTCACGCTGGGCTAATGCTGAATGAATGCAGAAATAGCATCCCTGTCATATTCATGTAACAAGCAGCACTGTCCTTGTGAGTTTTTCTTAAGGGTAATATCATGCTGGCATTCGGACTGAAATTCCCTGTCACTGGGAAGGCAAGCTTTCGTGAACCTTAAAGTAATGCTGTATTTATCGTAATGAAGTGTTGACTCGATTCTAATACAGCTTCACATATTCTACCAAGTCAAGGCTTCAGAGAAAGCTGTTGCGATCAATGCGTCAGGGACACGCTTTTCTTGACGTGACACAAGGCAAAGTTGGCAAAGTTACAGCCTTCCTTGGCCATGCTGCCAGAGGGCTGAAGACCGTAGCTGCTGTCTGCAGCCAAAACCTAAGTCTGTCAGAAGTGGGATTCGAACCCACGCCTCCAGAGGAGACTGCGACCTGAACGCAGCGCCTTAGACCGCTCGGCCATCCTGACTCGCTTGTTCAGCGGAGGGTGACCTGTTGTAGCCACACCTACAGGCAGGGACAGAGAAGCTAGTTCTTCGCTGTTCAGACCGGTCAACCCACCGGCCTCGTTGGCGCAGTAGGCAGCGCGTCAGTCTCATAATCTGAAGGTCGTGAGTTCGAGCCTCACACGGGGCAGTTTGGTAATTTTTGATACCGGAGAACGCTTAGACGACAGGGCGGGCTTCTCTCTTCACCTCCGCCTGCTTGTCTCTTTCTCCTGAGGGAAAAAGGACACAGCTCAACTGAAAGGTGGACGACATGACATTTTGTGAGAAACTGTGGGGTCCAGGTAAATTCCCTGAAACCCATCCAGCAACATTGCACTCAGTTCTAGGCCACACTTTCACATATACAATATAATGGACATTCAGTATTCACGCTGGGCTAATGCTGAATGAATGCAGAAATAGCATCCCTGTCATATTCATGTAACAAGCAGCACTGTCCTTGTGAGTTTTTCTTAAGGGTAATATCATGCTGGCATTCGGACTGAAATTCCCTGTCACTGGGAAGGCAAGCTTTCGTGAACCTTAAAGTAATGCTGTATTTATCGTAATGAAGTGTTGACTCGATTCTAATACAGCTTCACATATTCTACCAAGTCAAGGCTTCAGAGAAAGCTGTTGCGATCAATGCGTCAGGGACACGCTTTTCTTGACGTGACACAAGGCAAAGTTACAGCCTTCCTTGGCCATGGTGCCAGAGGGCTGTCTGCAGCCAAAACCTAAGTCTGTCAGAAGTGTGATTCGAACCCACGCCTCCAGAGGAGACTGAGACCTGAACGCAGCGCCTTAGACCGCTCGGCCATCCTGACTCGCTTGTTCAGCGGAGGGTGACCTGTTGTAGCCACACCTACAGGCAGGGACAGAGAAGCTAGTTCTTCGCTGTTCAGACCGGTCAACCCACCGGCCTCGTTGGCGCAGTAGGCAGCGCGTCAGTCTCATAATCTGAAGGTCGTGAGTTCGAGCCTCACACGGGGCAGTTTGGTAATTTTTGATACCGGAGAACGCTTAGACGACAGGGCGGGCTTCTCTCTTCACCTCCGCCTGCTTGTCTCTTTCTCCTGAGGGAAAAAGGACACAGCTCAACTGAAAGGTGGACGACATGACATTTTGTGAGAAACTGTGGGGTCCAGGTAAATTCCCTGAAACCCATCCAGCAACATTGCACTCAGTTCTAGGCCACCCTTTCACATATACAATATAATGGACATTCAGTATTCACGCTGGGCTAATGCTGAATGAATGCAGAAATAGCATCCCTGTCATATTCATGTAACAAGCAGCACTGTCCTTGTGAGTTTTTCTTAAGGGTAATATCATGCTGGCATTCGGACTGAAATTCCCTGTCACTGGGAAGGCAAGCTTTCGTGAACCTTAAAGTAATGCTGTATTTATCGTAATGAAGTGTTGACTCGATTCTAATACAGCTTCACATATTCTACCAAGTCAAGGCTTCAGAGAAAGCTGTTGCGATCAATGCGTCAGGGACACGCTTTTCTTGACGTGACACAAGGCAAAGTTACAGCCTTCCTTGGCCATGGTGCCAGAGGGCTGTCTGCAGCCAAAACCTAAGTCTGTCAGAAGTGGGATTCGAACCCACGCCTCCAGAGGAGACTGCGACCTGAACGCAGCGCCTTAGACCGCTCGGCCATCCTGACTCGCTTGTTCAACGGAGGGTGACCTGTTGTAGCCACACCTACAGGCAGGGACAGAGAAGCTAGTTCTTCGCTGTTCAGACCGGTCAACCCACCGGCCTCGTTGGCGCAGTAGGCAGCGCGTCAGTCTCATAATCTGAAGGTCGTGAGTTCGAGCCTCACACGGGGCAGTTTGGTAATTTTCGATACCGGAGAACGCTTAGACGACAGGGCGGGCTTCTCTCTTCACCTCCGCCTGCTTGTCTCTTTCTCCTGAGGGAAAAAGGACACAGCTCAACTGAAAGGTGGACGACATGACATTTTGTGAGAAACTGTGAGGTCCAGGTAAATTCCCTGAAACCCATCCAGCAACATTGCACTCAGTTCTAGGCCACCCTTTCACATATACAATATAATGGACATTCAGTATTCACGCTGGGCTAATGCTGAATGAATGCAGAAATAGCATCCCTGTCATATTCATGTAACAAGCAGCACTGTCCTTGTGAGTTTTTCTTAAGGGTAATATCATGCTGGCATTCGGACTGAAATTCCCTGTCACTGGGAAGGCAAGCTTTCGTGAACCTTAAAGTAATGCTGTATTTATCGTAATGAAGTGTTGACTCGATTCTAATACAGCTTCACATATTCTACCAAGTCAAGGCTTCAGAGAAAGCTGTTGCGATCAATGCGTCAGGGACACGCTTTTCTTGACGTGACACAAGGCAAAGTTACAGCCTTCCTTGGGCATGGTGCCAGAGGGCTGTCTGCAGCCAAAACCTAAGTCTGTCAGAAGTGGGATTCGAACCCACGCCTCCAGAGGAGACTGCGACCTGAACGCAGCGCCTTAGACCGCTCGGCCATCCTGACTCGCTTGTTCAGCGGAGGGTGACCTGTTGTAGCCACACCTACAGGCAGGGACAGAGAAGCTAGTTCTTCGCTGTTCAGACCGGTCAACCCACCGGCCTCGTTGGCGCAGTAGGCAGCGCGTCAGTCTCATAATCTGAAGGTCGTGAGTTCGAGCCTCACATGGGACAGTTTGGTCATTTTTGATACCGGAGAACGCTTAGACGACAGGGCGGGCTTCTCTCTTCACCTCCGCCTGCTTGTCTCTTTCTCCTGAGGGAAAAAGGACACAGCTCAACTGAAAGGTGGACGACATGACATTTTGTGAGAAACTGTGAGGTCCAGGTAAATTCCCTGAAACCCATCCAGCAACATTGCACTCAGTTCTAGGCCACCCTTTCACGTATACAATATAATGGACATTCAGTATTCACGCTGGGCTAATGCTGAATGAATGCAGAAATAGCATCCCTGTCATATTCATGTAACAAGCAGCACTGTCCTTGTGAGTTTTTCTTAAGGGTAATATCATGCTGGCATTCGGACTGAAATTCCCTGTCACTGGGAAGGCAAGCTTTCGTGAACCTTAAAGTAATGCTGTATTTATCGTAATGAAGTGTTGACTCGATTCTAATACAGCTTCACATATTCTACCAAGTCAAGGCTTCAGAGAAAGCTGTTGCGATCAATGCGTCAGGGACACGCTTTTCTTGACGTGACACAAGGCAAAGTTGGCAAAGTTACAGCCTTCCTTGGCCATGCTGCCAGAGGGCTGAAGACCGTAGCTGCTGTCTGCAGCCAAAACCTAAGTCTGTCAGAAGTGGGATTCGAACCCACGCCTCCAGAGGAGACTGCGACCTGAACGCAGCGCCTTAGACCGCTCGGCCATCCTGACTCGCTTGTTCAGCGGAGGGTGACCTGTTGTAGCCACACCTACAGGCAGGGACAGAGAAGCTAGTTCTTCGCTGTTCAGACCGGTCAACCCACCGGCCTCGTTGGCGCAGTAGGCAGCGCGTCAGTCTCATAATCTGAAGGTCGTGAGTTCGAGCCTCACATGGGACAGTTTGGTCATTTTTGATACCGGAGAACGCTTAGACGACAGGGCGGGCTTCTCTCTTCACCTCCGCCTGCTTGTCTCTTTCTCCTGAGGGAAAAAGGACACAGCTCAACTGAAAGGTGGACGACATGACATTTTGTGAGAAACTGTGAGGTCCAGGTAAATTCCCTGAAACCCATCCAGCAACATTGCACTCAGTTCTAGGCCACCCTTTCACATATACAATATAATGGACATTCAGTATTCACGCTGGGCTAATGCTGAATGAATGCAGAAATAGCATCCCTGTCATATTCATGTAACAAGCAGCACTGTCCTTGTGAGTTTTTCTTAAGGGTAATATCATGCTGGCATTCGGACTGAAATTCCCTGTCACTGGGAAGGCAAGCTTTCGTGAACCTTAAAGTAATGCTGTATTTATCGTAATGAAGTGTTGACTCGATTCTAATACAGCTTCACATATTCTACCAAGTCAAGGCTTCAGAGAAAGCTGTTGCGATCAATGCGTCAGGGACACGCTTTTCTTGACGTGACACAAGGCAAAGTTGGCAAAGTTACAGCCTTCCTTGGCCATGCTGCCAGAGGGCTGAAGACCGTAGCTGCTGTCTGCAGCCAAAACCTAAGTCTGTCAGAAGTGGGATTCGAACCCACGCCTCCAGAGGAGACTGCGACCTGAACGCCAGCTGCCGAAGGATAGTCCGACAATATTTTGGAAATGTCGAGCAATGTTGAACTGCGCAGCCAATCACGTCGAAGCACTATAACATTTGGGCCAATCGCGTCGAAGCACTTCAACATTTCCAGCCAATCATAAAGCTCTATTCTTAACATTTTCTTAACATTTTCGACATTTGACCAATCAGAGTAGAAGAGAATGTCGACGGCACGTTTTCGCGTTTTACCGCTAGGTGGAGGAGTCTGTGTTCTAGTCAGGTGTCAATCAAGTTGCCGAACCGAGCCGAAGGTGTACGAAAGAATGACATATCCTCAGGGGGCGTGTCAGAGGTCAAAACAGTTCAGTATTGAAGTTCATGACCTACGACGAGCATCATTGCTACGGAGTTCATCATCATTTTTACAGAGAATAGCGAAATTTATTTTTATAACCAAGTACAGCATTATTACGGACTACAACAGGTAAGAACATGGTCTAATTGAAAACTTCTTTATGTTTTATATATTTTTCCAAATGAGTGTATAATTTTTAATTTTTATTTTAAAACTGTTTCATCGAGTGCGAGAAAAAATGTCTGGCAAACCAACAAAATCGCATAAAGCGATGTCGGACGCTGAATGGGTTTCACGTCTAAAAAAGTTTGCCAGCACAGGAATTTGGCCATCAAATGAAGGTAACAGGCCAGCCCCTCGACAGAAGAAGTGGTACGAGATTTATCAAAGGGTAGGTGTGAGTTTGTTACCTTTGCCTGAAAGAGCAATAAAAAGTTGTTTTTTGTTTGCTTGCATTATTGAACATTAATATAGTCTATTTGTTTAATGTATTTGCATAACAGAACAACATTTTAGGCCTCAATACAAACATGTACCTGATCTCATTCATTAGAACAATGTAATGTGATGGTTGCGTTATTTTATGGTTTACACTAATGTAAACCAGGTGTCATTATTGTTTATAGATATTTGTTGGTAATGTTGCCGGTATTTTAAGATTTATGTCATACTGGTAAAGAAAAGCTCCATTAAAGACTTTTGAGTACTGTTAGATACAAAGATTTGAGAAGGTGGGGGAAGGGATAGTAAATGAATGGTGTGTAACTGTATTTTATATATATATATATATATATATATAAGAAAAATATGACTCATGTTCTAGAGATTAATAAATAGATAAATAAATGTAATGAAGCATTTTATGCCATATTTTATGCCCTTGTATTGTGCATTGCATTTGTTATAAATTTGTTATAATTGCATACAGATTGAAAAATGTCCGATGCAGTCTCGTGGCCAGATGACCTTGCTTGGAGGTGTGCTGAAATGCATTTGTGGCTTTCACACTCCAAAGGTAACATTAATGTAGCAAGTATTTTTTTGTTATTATTATTTACTGAAATTGTTTCCTTTCTGAATTGTTACATGTATTTTTGTGGTTGTCTTAAGCAGCCCACTGCCTCTGCTGGACCAGCACAAAAGGTTGTGGAACAACCTGCTGCTGCTTCTGGAACAGCAAAGAAGGCCATGGAGCAGAGTCAGCCTGGCCCCCAGTCCCATCTCCAGCCCCAGCCTCATCCCGACCCCCAGCCTACTGCACCTGTAGTAAGAAGAGCACCACATTTGCCAATGGTAAAAGAATTAAAACATTTTTTAAGCATTGAAGTATAAGTTCAGTTCAAATCTGAGGAAGTATAGAAAGTCAGAAGAAAAAAATAAAAGCAAGAAGATTAGAAGTGTTGGCTGTGACCTGCTAAATTTCACACCTTTTGAACAATGGGGGTAGCTGTAGTCTCCTGATTGGTCAGTTTGAATGTCTAAGATTTGGTTTTAGTCACATGGTCAAGGATAAAAGAATGTAACCTGTGTGCTTTCTCTCTTTCATCTTTGGCCTATACTTTTGGATTGTCCTCTCTTCCTCTCTAACTGAGCTCTGCCTGGGTTGAAGGTCACTGAGATAGACTCATGGCATCTCTCTCTATAGTTTTCATGTGTTAAAGCTACATTTTCTTTTTTCCATTCTCTATCTCAGGTAACATTCCACATATACACTGGCTGTTATTAAATTTTACACATTTTAATATTTATTCCATAATGCAAACACTTTGTATTTATTTTTAAGATTAACCTAGGTCAATACTGCTAATAAATAATAATTCCTCTTATAAGAACTACACTATCATTCAGAAAGTTTTTTTAAAGGCTCCATTTATTTAAAATATATTTTTTAAAATTATTAGTTTAAAATAGCTTTAGTTTCATAGTTTTCTATGTAAATGATTTGTAAAATGTAATTTATTTAGTAATGTTCAGTATCATGACTACTTTTCCTATCCTATTCAAACACATTTTGTACTTTCACTAAAATGCCTATTTTCTTGACCCCTTTTTAGTTTACCAAACCAAGATTTACTGGTTCTCACATCGCTGCAGCAAAGCCAAATCTTAGTGTGGCTAGGAGACCTTCTCAGGTTGGACACCAGCCCAGCGCAGCAGTGTCTAGTGCCTCTACACCAAGCACCACTGTCACTGTAAGTAATGGCATAATTCACATTGTATTCTATGACGACACTTTCCATGTTCTGTTACATCCAAATTATTACACTTTAAAAAAATATTTTTTAATATCACAAAACCATTTTAATGAAGAAAAGTGATATTATATAGAATAAACAGAATTCATACACACTACCATTCAAAAGTTTGGGGTCAGTAAGTGTTTTTTTGTTGTTGTTTTTTTTAATACTTTTATTGAACAGGATGGCATTCTTCAAAAATCTCAGTAAAAACATTTAATGTTACAAAAAATTTCTGTTTGGCATTACCGTTTTTTACAGATGCTAGGACACATGTCTCAATACTTAGGTCACTTTTGCAAAACTCTTCACACAATTCTCCTAACCGACTTTCAGCTTGGCAAAGCAGTTCATTTCACATTCAAAATGCACTACAACTACCAAAACACTTTATTCAGGTCTCAAATAAACTCATTCTTCCAGAACATTAGCAAAGGTTGACAGCCGACAAACACACTTTGTCACCCACAAAACAATGAGCTAAAAAAACACTAACAACATGTAGCATTACACACTGTTTTCTTGTGTAAAACAAGAACACATCTGTTTATAATTGCAATATATATTGTTTATAACTGCAATATATGTTACTGGAATGAATCAGACATGATGCAGAATTTGTCAATATTTTATGTTGTTTATTTATTTTTATTTTTTTGCACAAAATACAAGAATTTGTATACACACCATCCACTGATACAGATAAAATAGTACTGCTAATCTACTCGCATTTTTAGATTTGAAATATGTTTCAATAAAATATTGCTGTTGAATGTTGCTGTCTTATTCAGTTTTGCATTATGTTATTGTTTTGAACATGAGTTTAATAGTTTTGAAAACAGTATGTAAGCATGTGCAAAATGTCCTGTATGTACAAAGATTTTTGTCAGTTGTTGTGTCTGAGTGAGAAAAGAATTCATGAAATTTGAGAGATGTAGTCATTGAATGCATTTTGTGCCAAAACAATGATAATTGATCCTCAGTTTAGCTCACATAGACTTCTGTTGTGCTCACTGTGTGAAGAGTTTTGCAAAAGTGACCTAAGTATTGAGAAATGTGTCCTAGCATCTGTAAAAAAACTGTAATGCTGTCCTTCAAACTTAATTCTGAAAAACTCAAATGATGCAGTTTTATTAGGCATTAGCCATTTTCTTTCTTTTCTACTTCATTTTTGTTTATTGTGAACATTCATTTGAGTACAATCATATAGCATATTTCAAGCTATATGCAATGCTCGATGCAGCCATAGAGTATCTTTACAATATGTAGATATGTACAATTATTTATTTTAACTATAAATTATATTTTGTAAATATGTTTAAAAACAATATATTTAATAAAAAAAAAGAAAAAGAGGGAGGTAACTATATATCCTATATATCTATATATCCTAATTTACTTTTATCCAGAATAACCTCAAATGAACTTCATTATGTATATAGATGCTGAGTACATGCATATTTGCAAACAAATATAAATATATAATCATCTTCTATTTATTTGTAACAACAAAATCAGACCTTCTTTATACATATTCAACCCATTTCCTAGAAACACATCCTTCTTTAAATTAACCAAAAAAAAAACTTTAAATCTTTCCATCATTTCCATCAAATAATGTAAGAAATCTTTTCCAATATCTTTTCGATCTATGGTCACATCTATCAATTATCTAAAGTTGGTCTCTCTTGTAACCATTTATGTGAAGCATTTTCAACTAATAGGAATAAATGTTTATTTTCATTAAAAATATTTTTGAAGGATCATGTAACACTTAAGACTAGAATAATGCTGAAAATATGCTCTTGCCACGACAGAAATAAATTACATATATGTATACATTTATGTGTGCATTTAAGTTGCTGTAATGTTGTGTATTAAAAAAATCTATTATATTTCACTTCATGATTGTACAGACACAAGATCCTCACATTCCAGCCCCTGTCCACAAAGCCACTGCAGATGTGACCAGTGCCGCGGAGCCATGCAGTATTGTCTCAGTAAGTAGATTCATATTCTGTTGGTCTAAAAATGTCAATTAATCAGCTGTCACCAGCTAGGTGAAAAAAATCCTAACACTTTGGAAATAAATTTATTTATTCTGTTTTTTTCACTTAAAGTATGTCTAGAGATGTGAAAAGGCTCACATGCCCTGAATTTTTGAATATGACTTTTGGTTACACAAGGTGTCCTTGTTACACGTTACATGTATTTACTATTATAATAACAATTAATTACATGCAAGTGACCCTAAATCAAACCCTAACCCTATAGTAAATACATGTAGTTAATGTATATTACTTAGTACTTAAATGTGTAATTACACTGTAACAAGGATACCTTAAAATAAAGTGTAACTCTTTATTTTAAGGTGTCTTTGTTACAGTGTAATTATACATTTAAGTACCGAGTAATATAATATAGTTTCCTATATGTTCTTACTATATGTTAGGATTAGGGTTTGTTTTAGGGTTACTTGTTATTATAATAGTAAGTACATGTAACATGTGTCACAAGGACACCTTAAAATAAAGTGTTACCTGACTTTTTAACCAGTAGTTTCTTAAAACACATTCAAGCTGAAAAAACAACAACAATGAAACTATGGTAATAATGTCAATTGAGCTGACTTAATCCTAATTTACTAATGATAAACAATTTATAGATGTTAACATTCATGTGTCAAAATAAAGATAGATTGTTTGTAAAATGTATTCTTTTTATATATCAAGCAAGATTTCAGAATATTTTATATTTCATTCCTTTTTTTGGAAGACAGCAATGGGTAATATAAAGTTATCAGTTTCATTGTCATAATAATCATTGTAATACAAAAGGTATTTAAAAGAAAACAATAATTGTAATGATCATTTTATGTAAAAGTAGCCATGCCTAAATAAAATGCTTATTAAATCAATAACCTTACTTGACTAAATGGTTTGTCTTTTTTCCTTTACAGACGGTTCCTTCTGGGACATTATTGCAAGCTCCATCTGCAGTTCCACTTCCTCGTTTGTGGTCAGAGACCTTGCCACCAGAAGATCACAAGTGGATTGGCAAAAGGCTTTTTAAAATGGGGTCCAAGGGAAAGCCAGAGCTCCGTGATGACCTCCAGCTCTGGTATTACCCACCACAGCCAGCACTTACCTACAATCAGGCTCCAGCTCCAGACAGATTCTTTTGTCATGCACTTCTGCTGTGGATGCCGTACAAGCTGTGGAGGGTCAAGATTCTCTGTCCCAATCCTGCCTGCGGACAGCATCAGCTGACAGGAGGTGGTCTGCACAAAAGGGCACGGCAGGTTCTGGACATCGACAGAATGTACAGCATGGTCACAGAAACCCTCATCTGTACCAAGTGTAGAGCCTCGCATGTGTCCTGGAGTCAGACAGTCCTGCAACAGCTAGATCTGGGTCATCGCTCTGAGTTTCGGGTCATCCTCACGCGGAAGTAAGCACACTTTCATTCTGCATCCTGTTGTTAGGCCATCATCACATACATATGCAAATAGTTTACAAATCAAATAAGTAAAATATATGAATGTGTGCATTTTGCTTTTTCTAAGGTATGCCTGTGATATGCGGGTCATCCGGCTACTGCGTGAGCGTAGCTTAGGCAACAGCCCCACGCGAGTGATAAAGCAGCTGCGTGAAAACCACAGCGAGGAGTGGCTCCAGCGTCTGGCCCGATACACCACCCAGTGTGTTGACTTCCTAAATCGACCCGGAGTGTTGCCAGTAAAATTCCAGGAACCCCCACAGCCTACAGTGGTGCCAAGCTGCAAGTGGCTACTCACCGTGTACAGCCAAGACATCCTAACAAGGCTGGATGAAATCCATGCAAAGATAACATCCACCTATGGCTCTGTCTTGAAGATGGATTCTACTAAAAAGGTTAGTTGTGGATTTTTGTTTATTAATGCTGTTGTTTATACACACAACACAGCACTATATCTGTATTTTACATGGTGTGATGTTTGATTGCATTTTCAGCATGTTTCATATCATGTCTTATTACAGATAACCAAGAAGCTGGCTGGGACAGCGAGGGGAACGGGACTCTGGCTTACCTCTGTTGGCAATGAGTTTGGTCAGGTGCTCATAAGTGTGCTGACAGCCCAGGAAGGAGCAGGACTGGATATGATGGTAGACGGTCTGGTGAAAAGATACCAACAGGCTGGTGTGGATCCACCTGCTGTGTTGTACGTGGACTGTGGGTGCTGCACCGAGGTGGGCGAGACCAAGCTGAAAAACAGATTCAGAGGTTGGCCAGATCTCATGATACGCTTGGACATCTGGCATTTTATGCGCAGGATTGCCTTGGGGTGTACAACTGATGCCCATCAGCTGTACCCCATCTTCATGTCACGGCTATCAGCGTGCATCTTTGAATGGGATGCGGCTGATCTCTCTGTGCTTCGCAAAGCAAAGAGAGCTCTGTTGATGTCCCAGGGTTGGCCTTCGCTGGCAGATGAAGATGTCAACAAGCATCTTACCAGGGATGAGCTGGCTCTACATTGCCGGAGGAGGACCCGTGGAGAGGAGACTACCATCCTTCTCCTTGAACGGCTGTTTACAGAGCTCCTGAGCAGCAAGGGCAATGACTCCCTGGGTGTTCCTCTCCTGGACCAAAAAAGGATGGAGCACATCTGGAGTGTCCAGAAGAAGCATGTTAAGTGCATCCAAGACCCCCCTGGTGTTGTGCTCTATATAGAGACAGGGAGCTTGACCAAGGGAGGTGTGCTTCTAAAGACATACAGATGTGCCAGAGGCTCCACTTCTCTCGAGTCCTTTCACCTACACCTGAACCGTTTCATCCCAGGTATGTCTCTGTCACACTCACTGTGCATATATATATAAAAAGCATTACATGTCTTTGTGTGTTTCTTTAACACTCACCTTAACACTGTTGTGTCCATTTACAGGGACCAGTGCAAACAGTCTGAACTTTCAGATTTATCTGTTGGAGGGACTACACCGGTGGAACCAGGACAGGGAGTCTGCTTCATTGTCAGCAGAACCATCAGCTTTATGCAGCTACACAGGAGAACTTGTTCACTGTGTGAACAGCAACTATGAAAAGCTGTTTGGCAAGAAAGTGGTTCCAACATTTTGTTCCCCTGCATGCTACACCGGTAAGAAAAATTGTTATTGTTAATGAACTTAGAATTTCTGTGTAATCTCAGTCTATGTATTTAACTCTACAAAGTCTACTGTCATGATTGATATGCAAATTTCTAAGGCTTCTAAATTATCGACATTATCCAAACTTTATTGATAGTTTATACTTTTCATCAAAAAAGGCATTAAGAAAATCATGTTGCATGTAAGTATCGGATATGATACAATAGGTATTTGAGGAATATTTATTTGTACGTCTCTCAATTATCATTTGTATTGTATTGCATTATGTGTTTTTGCATATGTTTTTTCCTCCTCAATGATTCAACATTGTATTTAATTCCTGTTTGTTTATTATTTTTATTTCAGGTGAGCTCATTGGAGTCCAGTATCTGTTTCAGCAGACAGGTCAGGCACTGCAGGACATGAATCCAGACTCCGAGCAGAACGCAGAGCTCATTGAAGACCTCAGTGTGGAGGAGCGAGATGAAGATGAGGGCTTCTGTGACATCAGCGAGGATCAGACCATTACTGATCTGGAGGCTGACTTGTCACCACCCTCTTCCACACTGACACTTAGTGGTACTTCTGTACTGGGCTCTCCATCCCCTTCACCAGTCCCTGACCCCACACAAGGCCTCTCACAGTCTCCCACATCACCTGGACCCTCAGGGACTGCTGTCTCACCTGTCCCATCTGAAACATCTGTTTCACCTCTTCCCTCAGAGCCAGAGGATGCTGGTCAGGAAGATGATGAAGAGATGGTAAGTGCAAGATGAAACAACATTTAAAAGAATCAAAGTCATTAGTAAGCAGCAAATACACATCAAGTCAAGTCAGCTTTCTTTCCATTGTGCTTTATACTATAAAGAATGTGCCAAAGCAGCTTCACACTGATAAAAATTATAATAATCTGTTATGGAATTGTACATCAAACAAATATGATAATGTAATAATTGTACCACGTTTTGGTGTTTTTTAATAGGCCGTTGACAGCCAAAATGTCCCTGGTTATCAACATGTGGACAGATTGGCAGAATATCTGGTGGATCTCCGTGGTCACACAGCCCTCAGCCTGACCAACCAGGAAGCCAACACCATAATTGCACTTTGGCAGAACCTGGATGACCAGGACAAGCAACGGGTGGTGTATGCAGCTCGACATCAGAAGAGACTGCTGAGTGGACGCTTCAGAGTACCTAAGAGGCCCACTCAAACCCCTGGAGTAGAGAGCACCACCAGATGTGTGCTGGGTGCAAGCAGCGCACCTGCACAATGGCCTGACTGTTGCCGCCTGGTGGAGACCATCTTCATCAGGCTTTGCACTGCTCACCTAAGCCCCAAAAGAAAAGGCAAGGGAGCACTGTCAAGATGGTCTCTGATCCTTCAAGACTACAGAAGGATAAGGCAGCTTGTACTGGGCAACAGCTTGGTGATGGGAGGAACATCACTGCAGCTGGTGGAGGTTAACCAGAACACACTGATTCAGTGGCACAACAACAGACAGAAAAAGCAGGAGCTGTCTGTGCTGCTTCAGGGCATTCAGTTGCCTCAGCCCCTCCCTGAAGCTCAGGAGCCTCTCCAGGCTGCCAAACGTCTACGGACTGAGACAGAACAACCAGCGGAGCAGCACCAGTACAAGCTACCAGAGAGCACAGCAGGTCAGGCAAAGCAGAGGCAGACTTCTTTTGGACGACCCCCTCTCAGACCCAAGGCACCAGCACAGAGTCCTGTGTCAGTTACGCCATCAGCACCTGGAGTATCAGTGCAGATGGTACCCAACATAGTCGTATCAACAGGACCAAGTTTTCAGGGAGTGCCAATGCTTCAGGGTGTGCCAGTGCTACAGGGTCTGCAAGTGGTCCAAAGACTGCCAATGGTCCAGGGAATGGCGATGGTCCAGGGTATGCCGATGGTTCAGGGAATCCCATTGGTCCAGGGGATGCCAATAATTCAGCCTACAGTTGTGCAGGGTACCAGTTCACAACCTGCTGCACCAACTGCCAGTCCGCAAACCATGCCCAAGAGACCCTACAGGAGAACTGTAGAAGCAAACACTTGTAAGAAGTGTGGGCAATTTAAAACAAGTGCAACGGGGCATAGCCAGTACAGGGGCAGGGTGTACTGCCCACAGACTGAAACTGTTACAAAAGAACAGTGGCTGGAGGAAATGCGGAAAACCCTTCCCAAATAACGTACATATTTGTGTGTATGTAGTGTATATAGGGAAAAGAGTTCACTATTGTTAATATTTGTGTAAAAAAAAAAATTGTGTTTTCAACTTTTTATAGTTTTTTTTAACTATTATTTAATATTTTATTAAACTTTTTATTTCTTGTTTTTGAGAACTTAACTTTTCATTTAACTTATTTATTGGTTTTGAAAACTTAATATTTGTAATTTTATTTCCCTTTTAATTTATTGTTCTTTGAATACTTATTTAATATTTAATTTTATTTATTTAATATTCATTACCATTCTGTTGGCACAATTGCAAAATAAAAACAAATTGGCAAATGATTGCTTTTTGTTTTTTACTTTTATTTTCATTTTATTTGCCTTTGCATTTATTGTTGTTTGAAAACGTATTTAATATTTAATTTTATTTATGTAATATTCATTACAGTATTTTTGGAATAATTGCAAAATAAAAACAAACTGGGAAGTTATTGCTTTTTGTTTTTTACTTTTATTTTCATTTTATTTACCTTTTCATTTATTGTTGTTTAAAAACTTATTTAATATTTAATTTTATTTATTTAATATTCATTATTGTATTGTTGGAATAATTGCAAAATAAAAACAAACTGGGAAATGATTGCTTTTTGTTTTTTACTTTTATTTTCATTTTATTTCCCTTTTCATTTATTGTTCTTTGAATACTTTTTTATTTTTAATTTTATTTATTTACAGTTTTTTTCAGTCGCTAACAAGCGTTTGTCCAACCAGTTGTCACATTTTCAAAACTTTAAACACAATTAGCACAGCATCGGTCTTTTGTGGCCATACCATTCACACATTTCATGTCGTTTTCACCCAATATGCAGTCAGTGAACACCTTTTCACAATGCTTACATTTTCTTAACAGACAAGCTATACCTCCCAACAAAATTATGGATCATTTTTGTAGTATTTACGAATGTTACCACACAACATCCCACAATAGCAAAAACAATATTCCAAACTTTAGATACAGTATAAAAACCTCTGCTTCTGCAATGATATCAGTTCAAAAACAATATCAATATATCTCAGCTGATAATAAACAAACAATTGAATAATTGACACCCAGCTGATTTATGTTGGGTTAACTGGGCCAACCACAGCTGATTCCAGTCTGGACTTTGAGGAGTGATGTTTTTGGAAACAGAAACAGAAAAAGACAAATACTGTAATGTCTGGATGAGGAAGAGTAAGAGCAAGGGGTCCGGGGAGAAAAGCAGGCCCAGTGAGAGGAGCAGGAGCAGTGAGAGATGCAGTGAGAGATGCAGGAGCAGTGAGAAATGCAGTGAGAGATGCAGGAGCAGTGAGAGATGCAGTGAGAGATGCAAGAGCAGTGAGAGATGCAGGAGCAGTGAGAGATGCAGTGAGAGATGCAGTGAGAGATGCAAGAGCAGTGAGAGATGCAGTGAGAGATGCAGGAGCAGTGAGAGATGCAGTGAGAGATGCAGGAGCAGTGAGAGATGCAGTGAGAGATGCAGTGAGAGATGCAGGAGCAGTGAGAGATGCAGTGAGAGATGCAGTGAGAGATGCAAGAGCAGTGAGAGATGCAGTGAGAGATGCAGGAGCAGTGAGAGATGCAGTGAGAGATGCAGTGAGAGATGCAGGAGCAGTGAGAGATGCAGTGAGAGGAGCAGGAGCAGTGAGAGATGTAAAACTGAAAATACAGTTAGCTACACTTGTTAGCAATTGAAAAAAACTGTAATATTCATTACTGTATTGTTGGAATAATTGCAAAATAAAAACAAACTTGGAAATGATTGCTTTTCTCCTGTTTCTCCTGTTAAAAACGTATTCAATATTTAATTTTACTTATGTAATATTCATTACTGTATTGTTGGAATAATTGTAAAATAAAAACAAACTGGGAAATTATTGCTTTTTGATTTTAACTTTTATTTTCATTTTATTTCCCTTTTAATTTATTGTTGTTTGAATACTTATTTAATATTTAATTTTATTTATGTAATATTCATTACTGTATTGTTGGAATAATTGCAAAATAAAAACAAACTGGGAAATGATTGCGTTTTGATTTTTACTTTTATTTTCATTTTATTTCCCTTTTCATTTATTATTCTTTGAAAACTTATTTAATAGTTAATATAATTGTATTTATTTAATATTCATTACTGTATTGTAAATCAAAATATTTCAGCATATTAATGACTATTTTATTCTAATTATCACTAATAATCTTTTTTCATTACAAATAACAGATTTGTAAATGTCTTGAATGAATGTAACATACAAAACTCCTAATCAGAATAAGTAATATCAATTAAACAAAGAATAATAATAATAATATGCTTAATCAGAATAAACAGTATTAATACAACAAATACAAAATAAGTAATAATAACAACAACATCAACAATACCACAGTTCCATTGGTATTCTTTATTTTTCATGAAAGAATTGTACATATGTACACTTTATTAACCTTAAAAATTGCATTTATTTAATTAAATTAACAATATAACAATAACAATACAAAAAGTTGCCTTTAGCTGGATTCGAACCCCGGTCTTGGTGAGCGCCTGCAATAGGAAACAGTGTAATATAAATGCGCGATTTTCACGCACAAAGAAACCGGAAAATGTATCGTAGCGCGCATTCTAATGAAGTATTATGTTTAAACGTCACATTTCACCCTTTCTTTTCATCATTTTTTCTCTTTCTTCTTCCCTTTCTCCTTTTCTTCCTTCCCCCTTTTCTTCCCTTCTTCCCCGTCTTTGACGGACTATTGTTCCCCAGCTTGAACGCAGCGCCTTAGACCGCTCGGCCATCCTGACTCGCTTGTTCAGCGGAGGGTGACCTGTTGTAGCCACACCTACAGGCAGGGACAGAGAAGCTAGTTCTTCGCTGTTCAGACCGGTCAACCCACTGGCCTCGTTGGCGCAGTAGGCAGCGCGTCAGTCTCATAATCTGAAGGTCGTGAGTTCGAGCCTCACATGGGACAGTTTGGTCATTTTTGATACCGGAGAACGCTTAGACGACAGGGCGGGCTTCTCTCTTCACCTCCGCCTGCTTGTCTCTTTCTCCTGAGGGAAAAAGGACACAGCTCAACTGAAAGGTGGACGACATGACATTTTGTGAGAAACTGTGGGGTCCAGGTAAATTCCCTGAAACCCATCCAGCAACATTGCACTCAGTTCTAGGCCACCCTTTCACATATACAATATAATGGACATTCAGTATTCACGCTGGGCTAATGCTGAATGAATGCAGAAATAGCATCCCTGTCATATTCATGTAACAAGCAGCACTGTCCTTGTGAGTTTTTCTTAAGGGTAATATCATGCTGGCATTCGGACTGAAATTCCCTGTCACTGGGAAGGCAAGCTTTCGTGAACCTTAAAGTAATGCTGTATTTATCGTAATGAAGTGTTGACTCGATTCTAATACAGCTTCACATATTCTACCAAGTCAAGGCTTCAGAGAAAGCTGTTGCGATCAATGCGTCAGGGACACGCTTTTCTTGACGTGACACAAGGCAAAGTTGGCAAAGTTACAGCCTTCCTTGGCCATGCTGCCAGAGGGCTGAAGACCGTAGCTGCTGTCTGCAGCCAAAACCTAAGTCTGTCAGAAGTGGGATTCGAACCCACGCCTCCAGAGGAGACTGCGACCTGAACGCCAGCTGCCGAAGGATAGTCCGACAATATTTTGGAAATGTCGAGCAATGTTGAACTGCGCAGCCAATCACGTCGAAGCACTATAACATTTGGGCCAATCGCGTCGAAGCGCTTCAACATTTCCAGCCAATCATAAAGCGCTATTCTTAACATTTTCTTAACATTTTCGACATTTGACCAATCAGAGTAGAAGAGAATGTCGACGGCACGTTTTCGCGTATTGCCGCTAGGCGGAGGAGTCAGCGTTCTAGTCAGGTGTCAATCAAGTTGCCGAACTGAGCCGAAGGTGTGCGAAAGAATGACACATCCTCAGGGGACGTGTCAGAGGTCAAAAATATTTAAAAATAAAAACTTATTTAATATTTCATTTTATTTATTTAATATTCATTACTGTATTGTTGGAATAATTGTAAAATTAAAAACAAACTGGGAAATTATTGCTTTTTGTTTTTTACTTTTATTTCCCTTTTCATTTATTGTTCTTTGAATACTTATTTAATATTTCATTTTATTAATTTAATATTCATTACTGTATTGTTGGAATAAGTGTAAAGTAAAAACAAACTGGAAAGTTATTGTTTTTTACTCTTATTTTCATTTTATTTCCCTTTTCATTTATTTTTGTTTGAAAACTTATTTAATATTTCATTTTATTTATTTAATATTCATTACTGTATTGTTGGAATAATTGTAAAATAAAAAAAACTGGGAAATTATTGCTTTTTGTTTTTTTAATTTTATTTCCCTTTTCATTTATTGTTCTTTGAATATTTATTTAATATTTTATTTTATTTATTTAATATTGATTACCATTCTGTTGGCACAATTGCAAAATAAAAACAAACTGGAAAGTTTTTTTTTTTTTCGCTTTTTACTTTTATTTTCATTTTATTTCCCTTTTCATTTATTGTTGTTTAAAAACTTATTCAATATTTCATTTTATTTATTTAATATTCATTACTGTATTGTTGGAATAATTGTAAAATAAAAACAAACTGGGAAATTATTGCTTTTTGTTTTTTTAATTTTATTTCCCTTTTCATTTATTGTTCTTTGAATATGTATTGAATATTTTATTTTATTTATTTAATATTGATTACCATTCTGTTGGCACAATTGCAAAATAAAAACAAACTGGAAAGTTTTTTTTTCCGCTTTTTACTTTTATTTTCATTTTATTTCCCTTTTCATTTATTGTTGTTTAAAAACTTATTCAATATTTCATTTTATTTATTTAATATTCATTACTGTATTGTTGGAATAATTGTAAAATTAAAAACAAACTGGGAAATTATTGCTTTTTGTTTTTTACTTTTATTTCCCTTTTCATTTATTGTTCTTTGAATACTTATTTAATATTTCATTTTATTAATTTAATATTCATTACTGTATTGTTGGAATAAGTGTAAAGTAAAAACAAACTGGAAAGTTATTGTTTTTTACTCTTATTTTCATTTTATTTCCCTTTTCATTTATTTTTGTTTGAAAACTTATTTAATATTTCATTTTATTTATTTAATATTCATTACTGTATTGTTGGAATAATTGTAAAATAAAAAAACTGGGAAATTATTGCTTTTTGTTTTTTTAATTTTATTTCCCTTTTCATTTATTGTTCTTTGAATATTTATTTAATATTTTATTTTATTTATTTAATATTGATTACCATTCTGTTGGCACAATTGCAAAATAAAAACAAACTGGAAAGTTTTTTTTTTTTTCGCTTTTTACTTTTATTTTCATTTTATTTCCCTTTTCATTTATTGTTGTTTAAAAACTTATTCAATATTTCATTTTATTTATTTAATATTCATTACTGTATTGTTGGAATAATTGTAAAATAAAAACAAACTGGGAAATTATTGCTTTTTGTTTTTTACTTTTATTTCCCTTTTCATTTATTGTTCTTTGAATACTTATTTAATATTTCATTTTATTAATTTAATATTCATTACTGTATTGTTGGAATAAGTGTAAAGTAAAAACAAACTGGAAAGTTATTGTTTTTTACTCTTATTTTCATTTTATTTCCCTTTTCACTTATTGTTGTTTAAAAACTTATTCAACATTTAATTTTATTTATTTAATTTTCATTACTGTATTGTTGGAATAATTGTAAAACAAAAATAATTGTAAAACAAAAATTAACTGGGAAATTATTGCTTTTTGATTTCTGTTTTTTATTTTAATTTTATTTCCCTTTTAATTTATTGTTGTTTGAAAACTTATTTAATAGTTAATATAATTGTATTTATTTAATATTCATTACTGTTCTGTTGGCATGATTGTAAATTAAAATTTTCAGCATATTAATGACTATTTTATTCTAAATACTATCTTTTTTTTCATTAAAAATAACAGATTTATAAGTGTCTTGAATGAATGTAACATACAAAACTCCTAATCAGAATAAGTAATATCAATTAAACAAAGAATAATATAATGCTTAATCAGAATAAATAATATTAATACAACAACTACAAAATAATAAGTAATAATAACAACAACATCAACAATACCACAGTTCCATTGGCATTCTTTATTTTTCATGAAAGAATTGTACATATGTACATTTTATTAACCTTAAAAATTGCATTTATTTAATGAAATTAACAATATAACAATAACAATACAAAAAGGTGCCTTTATCTGGATTCGAACCCCGGTCTTGGTGAGCGCCTGCAATAGGAAACAGTGTAATATAAATGCGCAATTTTCACGCCCAAAGAAACGTGAAAATGTACCGTAGCGTGCATGCTAAGGAAGTATTCAGTTCCAACGTCACATTTCACCCTTTCTTTTCGTCATTTTTTCTCTTTCTTCTTCCCTTTCTCCTTTTCTTCCTTCCCCCTTTTCTTCCCTTCTTCCCCGTCTTTGACGGACTATTGTTCCCCAGCTTGAACGCAGCGCCTTAGACCGCTCGGCCATCCTGACTCGCTTGTTCAGCGGAGGGTGACCTGTTGTAGCCACACCAACAGGCAGGGACAGAGAAGCTAGTTCTTCGCTGTTCAGACCAGTCAACCCACTGGCCTCGTTGGCGCAGTAGGCAGCGCGTCAGTCTCATAATCTGAAGGTCGTGAGTTCGAGCCTCACATGGGGCAGTTTGGTCATTTTTGATACCGGAGAACGCTTAGACGACAGGGCGGGCTTCTCTCTTCACCTCCGCCTGCTTGTCTCTTTCTCCTGAGGGAAAAAGGACACAGCTCAACTGAAAGGTGGACGACATGACATTTTGTGAGAAACTGTGAGGTCCAGGTAAATTCCCTGAAACCCATCCAGCAACATTGCACTCAGTTCTAGGCCACCCTTTCACATATACAATATAATGGACATTCAGTATTCACGCTGGGCTAATGCTGAATGAATGCAGAAATAGCATCCCTGTCATATTCATGTAACAAGCAGCACTGTCCTTGTGAGTTTTTCTTAAGGGTAATATCATGCTGGCATTCGGACTGAAATTCCCTGTCACTGGGAAGGCAAGCTTTCGTGAACCTTAAAGTAATGCTGTATTTATCGTAATGAAGTGTTGACTCGATTCTAATACAGCTTCACATATTCTACCAAGTCAAGGCTTCAGAGAAAGCTGTTGCGATCAATGCGTCAGGGACACGCTTTTCTTGACGTGACACAAGGTAAAGTTGGCAAAGTTACAGCCTTCCTTGGCCATGCTGCCAGAGGGCTGAAGACCGTAGCTGCTGTCTGCAGCCAAAACCTAAGTTTGTCAGAATTGGGATTCGAACCCACGCCTCCAGAGGAGACTGCAACCTGAACGCAGCGCCTTAGACCGCTCGGCCATCCTGACTCGCTTTTTCAGCGGAGGGTGACCTGTTGTAGCCACACCTACAGGCAGGGACAGAGAAGCTAGTTCTTCGCTGTTCAGACCGGTCAACCCACCGGCCTCGTTGGCGCAGTAGGCAGCGCGTCAGTCTCATAATCTGAAGGTCGTGAGTTCGAGCCTCACATGGGACAGTTTGGTCATTTTTGATACCGGAGAACGCTTAGACGACAGGGCGGGCTTCTCTCTTCACCTCCGCCTGCTTGTCTCTTTCTCCTGAGGGAAAAAGGACACAGCTCAACTGAAAGGTGGACGACATGACATTTTGTGAGAAACTGTGAGGTCCTGGTAAATTCCCTGAAACCCATCCAGCAACATTGCACTCAGTTCTAGGCCACCCTTTCACATATACAATATAATGGACATTCAGTATTCACGCTGGGCTAATGCTGAATGAATGCAGAAATAGCATCCCTGTCATATTCATGTAACAAGCAGCACTGTCCTTGTGAGTTTTTCTTAAGGGTAATATCATGCTGGCATTCGGACTGAAATTCCCTGTCACTGGGAAGGCAAGCTTTCGTGAACCTTAAAGTAATGCTGTATTTATCGTAATGAAGTGTTGACTCGATTCTAATACAGCTTCACATATTCTACCAAGTCAAGGCTTCAGAGAAAGCTGTTGCGATCAATGCGTCAGGGACACGCTTTTCTTGACGTGACACAAGGCAAAGTTGGCAAAGTTACAGCCTTCCTTGGCCATGCTGCCAGAGGGCTGAAGACCGTAGCTGCTGTCTGCAGCCAAAACCTAAGTCTGTTAGAAGTGGGATTCGAACCCACGCCTCCAGAGGAGACTGCGACCTGAACGCAGCTCCTTAGACCGCTCGGCCATCCTGACTCGCTTGTTCAGCGGAGGGTGACCTGTTGTAGCCACACCTACAGGCAGGGACAGAGAAGCTAGTTCTTCGCTGTTCAGACCGGTCAACCCACCGGCCTCGTTGGCGCAGTAGGCAGCGCGTCAGTCTCATAATCTGAAGGTCGTGAGTTCGAGCCTCACATGGGACAGTTTGGTCATTTTTGATACCGGAGAACGCTTAGACGACAGGGCGGGCTTCTCTCTTCACCTCCGCCTGCTTGTCTCTTTCTCCTGAGGGAAAAAGGACACAGCTCAACTGAAAGGTGGACGACATGACATTTTGTGAGAAACTGTGAGGTCCAGGTAAATTCCCTGAAACCCATCCAGCAACATTGCACTCAGTTCTAGGCCACCCTTTCACATATACAATATAATGGACATTCAGTATTCACGCTGGGCTAATGCTGAATGAATGCAGAAATAGCATCCCTGTCATATTCATGTAACAAGCAGCACTGTCCTTGTGAGTTTTTCTTAAGGGTAATATCATGCTGGCATTCGGACTGAAATTCCCTGTCACTGGGAAGGCAAGCTTTCGTGAACCTTAAAGTAATGCTGCATTTATCGTAATGAAGTGTTGACTCGATTCTAATACAGCTTCACATATTCTACCAAGTCAAGGCTTCAGAGAAAGCTGTTGCGATCAATGCGTCAGGGACACGCTTTTCTTGACGTGACACAAGGCAAAGTTACAGCCTTCCTTGGCCATGGTGCCAGAGGGCTGTCTGCAGCCAAAACCTAAGTCTGTCAGAAGTGGGATTCGAACCCACGCCTCCAGAGGAGACTGCGACCTGAACGCAGCTCCTTAGACCGCTCGGCCATCCTGACTCGCTTGTTCAGCGGAGGGTGACCTGTTGTAGCCACACCTACAGGCAGGGACAGAGAAGCTAGTTCTTCGCTGTTCAGACCGGTCAACCCACCGGCCTCGTTGGCGCAGTAGGCAGCGCGTCAGTCTCATAATCTGAAGGTCGTGAGTTCGAGCCTCACATGGGACAGTTTGGTCATTTTTGATACCGGAGAACGCTTAGACGACAGGGCGGGCTTCTCTCTTCACCTCCGCCTGCTTGTCTCTTTCTCCTGAGGGAAAAAGGACACAGCTCAACTGAAAGGTGGACGACATGACATTTTGTGAGAAACTGTGAGGTCCAGGTAAATTCCCTGAAACCCATCCAGCAACATTGCACTCAGTTCTAGGCCACCCTTTCACATATACAATATAATGGACATTCAGTATTCACGCTGGGCTAATGCTGAATGAATGCAGAAATAGCATCCCTGTCATATTCATGTAACAAGCAGCACTGTCCTTGTGAGTTTTTCTTAAGGGTAATATCATGCTGGCATTCGGACTGAAATTCCCTGTCACTGGGAAGGCAAGCTTTCGTGAACCTTACAGTAATGCTGTATTTATCGTAATGAAGTGTTGACTCGATTCTAATACAGCTTCACATATTCTACCAAGTCAAGGCTTCAGAGAAAGCTGTTGCGATCAATGCGTCAGGGACACGCTTTTCTTGACGTGACACAAGGCAAAGTTGGCAAAGTTACAGCCTTCCTTGGCCATGCTGCCAGAGGGCTGAAGACCGTAGCTGCTGTCTGCAGCCAAAACCTAAGTCTGTCAGAAGTGGGATTCGAATCCACGCCTCCAGAGGAGACTGCGACCTGAACGCAGCGCCTTAGACCGCTCGGCCATCCTGACTCGCTTGTTCAGCGGAGGGTGACCTGTTGTAGCCACACCTACAGGCAGGGACAGAGAAGCTAGTTCTTCGCTGTTCAGACCGGTCAACCCACCGGCCTCGTTGGCGCAGTAGGCAGCGCGTCAGTCTCATAATCTGAAGGTCGTGAGTTCGAGCCTCACACGGGGCAGTTTGGTAATTTTTGATACCGGAGAACGCTTAGACGACAGGGCGGGCTTCTCTCTTCACCTCCGCCTGCTTGTCTCTTTCTCCTGAGGGAAAAAGGACACAGCTCAACTGAAAGGTGGACGACATGACATTTTGTGAGAAACTGTGAGGTCCAGGTAAATTCCCTGAAACCCATCCAGCAACATTGCACTCAGTTCTAGGCCACCCTTTCACATATACAATATAATGGACATTCAGTATTCACGCTGGGCTAATGCTGAATGAATGCAGAAATAGCATCCCTGTCATATTCATGTAACAAGCAGCACTGTCCTTGTGAGTTTTTCTTAAGGGTAATATCATGCTGGCATTCGGACTGAAATTCCCTGTCACTGGGAAGGCAAGCTTTCGTGAACCTTAAAGTAATGCTGTATTTATCGTAATGAAGTGTTGACTCGATTCTAATACAGCTTCACATATTCTACCAAGTCAAGGCTTCAGAGAAAGCTGTTGCGATCAATGCGTCAGGGACACGCTTTTCTTGACGTGACACAAGGCAAAGTTACAGCCTTCCTTGGCCATGGTGCCAGAGGGCTGTCTGCAGCCAAAACCTAAGTCTGTCAGAAGTGGGATTCGAACCCACGCCTCCAGAGGAGACTGCGACCTGAACACAGCGCCTTAGACCGCTCGGCCATCCTGACTCGCTTGTTTAGCGGAGGGTGACCTGTTGTAGCCACACCTACAGGCAGGGACAGAGAAGCTAGTTCTTCGCTGTTCAGACCGGTCAACCCACCGGCCTCGTTGGCGCAGTAGGCAGCGCGTCAGTCTCATAATCTGAAGGTCGTGAGTTCGAGCCTCACACGGGGCAGTTTGGTCATTTTTGATACCGGAGAACGCTTAGACGACAGGGCGGGCTTCTCTCTTCACCTCCGCCTGCTTGTCTCTTTCTCCTGAGGGAAAAAGGACACAGCTCAACTGAAAGGTGGACGACATGACATTTTGTGAGAAACTGTGAGGTCCAGGTAAATTCCCTGAAACCCATCCAGCAACATTGCACTCAGTTCTAGGCCACCCTTTCACATATACAATATAATGGACATTCAGTATTCACGCTGGGCTAATGCTGAATGAATGCAGAAATAGCATCCCTGTCATATTCATGTAACAAGCAGCACTGTCCTTGTGAGTTTTTCTTAAGGGTAATATCATGCTGGCATTCGGACTGAAATTCCCTGTCACTGGGAAGGCAAGCTTTCGTGAACCTTAAAGTAATGCTGTATTTATCGTAATGAAGTGTTGACTCGATTCTAATACAGCTTCACATATTCTACCAAGTCAAGGCTTCAGAGAAAGCTGTTGCGATCAATGCGTCAGGGACGCGCTTTTCTTGACGTGACACAAGGCAAAGTTACAGCCTTCCTTGGCCATGGTGCCAGAGGGCTGTCTGCAGCCAAAACCTAAGTCTGTCAGAAGTGGGATTCGAACTCACGCCTCCAGAGGAGACTGCGACCTGAACGCAGCGCCTTAGACCGCTCGGCCATCCTGACTCGCTTGTTCAGCGGAGGGTGACCTGTTGTAGCCACACCTACAGGCAGGGACAGAGAAGCTAGTTCTTCGCTGTTCAGACCGGTCAACCCACCGGCCTCGTTGGCGCAGTAGGCAGCGCGTCAGTCTCATAATCTGAAGGTCGTGAGTTCGAGCCTCACACGGGGCAGTTTGGTCATTTTTGATACCGGAGAACGCTTAGACGACAGGGCGGGCTTCTCTCTTCACCTCCGCCTGCTTGTCTCTTTCTCCTGAGGGAAAAAGGACACAGCTCAACTGAAAGGTGGACGACATGACATTTTGTGAGAAACTGTGAGGTCCAGGTAAATTCCCTGAAACCCATCCAGCAACATTGCACTCAGTTCTAGGCCACCCTTTCACATATACAATATAATGGACATTCAGTATTCACGCTGGGCTAATGCTGAATGAATGCAGAAATAGCATCCCTGTCATATTCATGTAACAAGCAGCACTGTCCTTGTGAGTTTTTCTTAAGGGTAATATCATGCTGGCATTCGGACTGAAATTCCCTGTCACTGGGAAGGCAAGCTTTCGTGAACCTTAAAGTAATGCTGTATTTATCGTAATGAAGTGTTGACTCGATTCTAATACAGCTTCACATATTCTACCAAGTCAAGGCTTCAGAGAAAGCTGTTGCGATCAATGCGTCAGGGACACGCTTTTCTTGACGTGACACAAGGCAAAGTTACAGCCTTCCTTGGCCATGGTGCCAGAGGGCTGTCTGCAGCCAAAACCTAAGTCTGTCAGAAGTGGGATTCGAACTCACGCCTCCAGAGGAGACTGCGACCTGAACGCAGCGCTTTAGACCGCTCGGCCATCCTGACTCGCTTGTTCAGCGGAGGGTGACCTGTTGTAGCCACACCTACAGGCAGGGACAGAGAAGCTAGTTCTTCGCTGTTCAGACCGGTCAACCCACCGGCCTCGTTGGCGCAGTAGGCAGCGCGTCAGTCTCATAATCTGAAGGTCGTGAGTTCGAGCCTCACACGGGGCAGTTTGGTCATTTTTGATACCGGAGAACGCTTAGACGACAGGGCGGGCTTCTCTCTTCACCTCCGCCTGCTTGTCTCTTTCTCCTGAGGGAAAAAGGACACAGCTCAACTGAAAGGTGGACGACATGACATTTTGTGAGAAACTGTGAGGTCCAGGTAAATTCCCTGAAACCCATCCAGCAACATTGCACTCAGTTCTAGGCCACCCTTTCACATATACAATATAATGGACATTCAGTATTCACGCTGGGCTAATGCTGAATGAATGCAGAAATAGCATCCCTGTCATATTCATGTAACAAGCAGCACTGTCCTTGTGAGTTTTTCTTAAGGGTAATATCATGCTGGCATTCGGACTGAAATTCCCTGTCACTGGGAAGGCAAGCTTTCGTGAACCTTAAAGTAATGCTGTATTTATCGTAATGAAGTGTTGACTCGATTCTAATACAGCTTCACATATTCTACCAAGTCAAGGCTTCAGAGAAAGCTGTTGCGATCAATGCGTCAGGGACACGCTTTTCTTGACGTGACACAAGGCAAAGTTACAGCCTTCCTTGGCCATGGTGCCAGAGGGCTGTCTGCAGCCAAAACCTAAGTCTGTCAGAAGTGGGATTCGAACTCACGCCTCCAGAGGAGACTGCGACCTGAACGCAGCGCCTTAGACCGCTCGGCCATCCTGACTCGCTTGTTCAGCGGAGGGTGACCTGTTGTAGCCACACCTACAGGCAGGGACAGAGAAGCTAGTTCTTCGCTGTTCAGACCGGTCAACCCACCGGCCTCGTTGGCGCAGTAGGCAGCGCGTCAGTCTCATAATCTGAAGGTCGTGAGTTCGAGCCTCACACGGGGCAGTTTGGTCATTTTTGATACCGGAGAACGCTTAGACGACAGGGCGGGCTTCTCTCTTCACCTCCGCCTGCTTGTCTCTTTCTCCTGAGGGAAAAAGGACACAGCTCAACTGAAAGGTGGACGACATGACATTTTGTGAGAAACTGTGAGGTCCAGGTAAATTCCCTGAAACCCATCCAGCAACATTGCACTCAGTTCTAGGCCACCCTTTCACATATACAATATAATGGACATTCAGTATTCACGCTGGGCTAATGCTGAATGAATGCAGAAATAGCATCCCTGTCATATTCATGTAACAAGCAGCACTGTCCTTGTGAGTTTTTCTTAAGGGTAATATCATGCTGGCATTCGGACTGAAATTCCCTGTCACTGGGAAGGCAAGCTTTCGTGAACCTTAAAGTAATGCTGTATTTATCGTAATGAAGTGTTGACTCGATTCTAATACAGCTTCACATATTCTACCAAGTCAAGGCTTCAGAGAAAGCTGTTGCGATCAATGCGTCAGGGACACGCTTTTCTTGACGTGACACAAGGCAAAGTTGGCAAAGTTACAGCCTTCCTTGGCCATGCTGCCAGAGGGCTGAAGACCGTAGCTGCTGTCTGCAGCCAAAACCTAAGTCTGTCAGAAGTGGGATTCGAACCCACGCCTCCAGAGGAGACTGCGACCTGAACGCAGCGCCTTAGACCGCTCGGCCATCCTGACTCGCTTGTTCAGCGGAGGGTGACCTGTTGTAGCCACACCTACAGGCAGGGACAGAGAAGCTAGTTCTTCGCTGTTCAGACCGGTCAACCCACCGGCCTCGTTGGCGCAGTAGGCAGCGCGTCAGTCTCATAATCTGAAGGTCGTGAGTTCGAGCCTCACACGGGGCAGTTTGGTCATTTTTGATACCGGAGAACGCTTAGACGACAGGGCGGGCTTCTCTCTTCACCTCCGCCTGCTTGTCTCTTTCTCCTGAGGGAAAAAGGACACAGCTCAACTGAAAGGTGGACGACATGACATTTTGTGAGAAACTGTGAGGTCCAGGTAAATTCCCTGAAACCCATCCAGCAACATTGCACTCAGTTCTAGGCCACCCTTTCACATATACAATATAATGGACATTCAGTATTCACGCTGGGCTAATGCTGAATGAATGCAGAAATAGCATCCCTGTCATATTCATGTAACAAGCAGCACTGTCCTTGTGAGTTTTTCTTAAGGGTAATATCATGCTGGCATTCGGACTGAAATTCCCTGTCACTGGGAAGGCAAGCTTTCGTGAACCTTAAAGTAATGCTGTATTTATCGTAATGAAGTGTTGACTCGATTCTAATACAGCTTCACATATTCTACCAAGTCAAGGCTTCAGAGAAAGCTGTTGCGATCAATGCGTCAGGGACACGCTTTTCTTGACGTGACACAAGGCAAAGTTACAGCCTTCCTTGGCCATGGTGCCAGAGGGCTGTCTGCAGCCAAAACCTAAGTCTGTCAGAAGTGGGATTCGAACCCACGCCTCCAGAGGAGACTGCGACCTGAACGCAGCGCCTTAGACCGCTCGGCCATCCTGACTCGCTTGCTCAGCGGAGGGTGACCTGTTGTAGCCACACCTACAGGCAGGGACAGAGAAGCTAGTTCTTCGCTGTTCAGACCGGTCAACCCACCGGCCTCGTTGGCGCAGTAGGCAGCGCGTCAGTCTCATAATCTGAAGGTCGTGAGTTCGAGCCTCACACGGGGCAGTTTGGTCATTTTTGATACCGGAGAACGCTTAGACGACAGGGCGGGCTTCTCTCTTCACCTCCGCCTGCTTGTCTCTTTCTCCTGAGGGAAAAAGGACACAGCTCAACTGAAAGGTGGACGACATGACATTTTGTGAGAAACTGTGAGGTCCAGGTAAATTCCCTGAAACCCATCCAGCAACATTGCACTCAGTTCTAGGCCACCCTTTCACATATACAATATAATGGACATTCAGTATTCACGCTGGGCTAATGCTGAATGAATGCAGAAATAGCATCCCTGTCATATTCATGTAACAAGCAGCACTGTCCTTGTGAGTTTTTCTTAAGGGTAATATCATGCTGGCATTCGGACTGAAATTCCCTGTCACTGGGAAGGCAAGCTTTCGTGAACCTTAAAGTAATGCTGTATTTATCGTAATGAAGTGTTGACTCGATTCTAATACAGCTTCACATATTCTACCAAGTCAAGGCTTCAGAGAAAGCTGTTGCGATCAATGCGTCAGGGACACGCTTTTCTTGACGTGACACAAGGCAAAGTTACAGCCTTCCTTGGCCATGGTGCCAGAGGGCTGTCTGCAGCCAAAACCTAAGTCTGTCAGAAGTGGGATTCGAACCCACGCCTCCAGAGGAGACTGCGACCTGAACGCAGCGCCTTAGACCGCTCGGCCATCCTGACTCGCTTTTTCAGCGGAGGGTGACCTGTTGTAGCCACACCTACAGGCAGGGACAGAGAAGCTAGTTCTTCGCTGTTCAGACCAGTCAACCCACTGGCCTCGTTGGCGCAGTAGGCAGCGCGTCAGTCTCATTATCTGAAGGTCGTGAGTTCGAGCCTCACACGGGGCAGTTTGGTAATTTTTGATACCGGAGAACGCTTAGACGACAGGGCGGGCTTCTCTCTTCACCTCCGCCTGCTTGTCTCTTTCTCCTGAGGGAAAAAGGACACAGCTCAACTGAAAGGTGGACGACATGACATTTTGTGAGAAACTGTGGGGTCCAGGTAAATTCCCTGAAACCCATCCAGCAACATTGCACTCAGTTCTAGGCCACCCTTTCACATATACAATATAATGGACATTCAGTATTCACGCTGGGCTAATGCTGAATGAATGCAGAAATAGCATCCCTGTCATATTCATGTAACAAGCAGCACTGTCCTTGTGAGTTTTTCTTAAGGGTAATATCATGCTGGCATTCGGACTGAAATTCCCTGTCACTGGGAAGGCAAGCTTTCGTGAACCTTAAAGTAATGCTGTATTTATCGTAATGAAGTGTTGACTCGATTCTAATACAGCTTCACATATTCTACCAAGTCAAGGCTTCAGAGAAAGCTGTTGCGATCAATGCGTCAGGGACACGCTTTTCTTGACGTGACACAAGGCAAAGTTGGCAAAGTTACAGCCTTCCTTGGCCATGCTGCCAGAGGGCTGAAGACCGTAGCTGCTGTCTGCAGCCAAAACCTAAGTCTGTCAGAAGTGGGATTCGAACCCACGCCTCCAGAGGAGACTGCGACCTGAACGCAGCGCCTTAGACCGCTCGGCCATCCTGACTCGCTTGTTCAGCGGAGGGTGACCTGTTGTAGCCACACCTACAGGCAGGGACAGAGAAGCTAGTTCTTCGCTGTTCAGACCGGCCAACCCACCGGCCTCGTTGGCGCAGTAGGCAGCGCGTCAGTCTCATAATCTGAAGGTCGTGAGTTCGAGCCTCACACGGGGCAGTTTGGTAATTTTTGATACCGGAGAACGCTTAGACGACAGGGCGGGCTTCTCTCTTCACCTCCGCCTGCTTGTCTCTTTCTCCTGAGGGAAAAAGGACACAGCTCAACTGAAAGGTGGACGACATGACATTTTGTGAGAAACTGTGGGGTCCAGGTAAATTCCCTGAAACCCATCCAGCAACATTGCACTCAGTTCTAGGCCACCCTTTCACATATACAATATAATGGACATTCAGTATTCACGCTGGGCTAATGCTGAATGAATGCAGAAATAGCATCCCTGTCATATTCATGTAACAAGCAGCACTGTCCTTGTGAGTTTTTCTTAAGGGTAATATCATGCTGGCATTCGGACTGAAATTCCCTGTCACTGGGAAGGCAAGCTTTCGTGAACCTTAAAGTAATGCTGTATTTATCGTAATGAAGTGTTGACTCGATTCTAATACAGCTTCACATATTCTACCAAGTCAAGGCTTCAGAGAAAGCTGTTGCGATCAATGCGTCAGGGACACGCTTTTCTTGACGTGACACAAGGCAAAGTTGGCAAAGTTACAGCCTTCCTTGGCCATGGTGCCAGAGGGCTGAAGACCGTAGCTGCTGTCTGCAGCCAAAACCTAAGTCTGTCAGAAGTGGGATTCGAACCCACGCCTCCAGAGGAGACTGCGACCTGAACGCAGCGCCTTAGACCGCTCGGCCATCCTGACTCCCTTGTTCAGCGGAGGGTGACCTGTTGTAGCCACACCTACAGGCAGGGACAGAGAAGCTAGTTCTTCGCTGTTCAGACCGGTCAACCCACTGGCCTCGTTGGCGCAGTAGGCAGCGCGTCAGTCTCATAATCTGAAGGTCGTGAGTTCGAGCCTCACACGGGGCAGTTTGGTAATTTTTGATACCGGAGAACGCTTAGACGACAGGGCGGGCTTCTCTCTTCACCTCCGCCTGCTTGTCTCTTTCTCCTGAGGGAAAAAGGACACAGCTCAACTGAAAGGTGGACGACATGACATTTTGTGAGAAACTGTGGGGTCCAGGTAAATTCCCTGAAACCCATCCAGCAACATTGCACTCAGTTCTAGGCCACCCTTTCACATATACAATATAATGGACATTCAGTATTCACGCTGGGCTAATGCTGAATGAATGCAGAAATAGCATCCCTGTCATATTCATGTAACAAGCAGCACTGTCCTTGTGAGTTTTTCTTAAGGGTAATATCATGCTGGCATTCGGACTGAAATTCCCTGTCACTGGGAAGGCAAGCTTTCGTGAACCTTAAAGTAATGCTGTATTTATCGTAATGAAGTGTTGACTCGATTCTAATACAGCTTCACATATTCTACCAAGTCAAGGCTTCAGAGAAAGCTGTTGCGATCAATGCGTCAGGGACACGCTTTTCTTGACGTGACACAAGGCAAAGTTGGCAAAGTTACAGCCTTCCTTGGCCATGCTGCCAGAGGGCTGAAGACCGTAGCTGCTGTCTGCAGCCAAAACCTAAGTCTGTCAGAAGTGGGATTCGAACCCACGCCTCCAGAGGAGACTGCGACCTGAACGCAGCGCCTTAGACCGCTCGGCCATCCTGACTCGCTTGTTCAGCGGAGGGTGACCTGTTGTAGCCACACCTACAGGCAGGGACAGAGAAGCTAGTTCTTCGCTGTTCAGACCGGCCAACCCACCGGCCTCGTTGGCGCAGTAGGCAGCGCGTCAGTCTCATAATCTGAAGGTCGTGAGTTCGAGCCTCACTCGGGGCAGTTTCGTAATTTTTGATACCGGAGAACGCTTAGACGACAGGGCGGGCTTCTCTCTTCACCTCCGCCTGCTTGTCTCTTTCTCCTGAGGGAAAAAGGACACAGCTCAACTGAAAGGTGGACGACATGACATTTTGTGAGAAACTGTGGGGTCCAGGTAAATTCCCTGAAACCCATCCAGCAACATTGCACTCAGTTCTAGGCCACCCTTTCACATATACAATATAATGGACATTCAGTATTCACGCTGGGCTAATGCTGAATGAATGCAGAAATAGCATCCCTGTCATATTCATGTAACAAGCAGCACTGTCCTTGTGAGTTTTTCTTAAGGGTAATATCATGCTGGCATTCGGACTGAAATTCCCTGTCACTGGGAAGGCAAGCTTTCGTGAACCTTAAAGTAATGCTGTATTTATCGTAATGAAGTGTTGACTCGATTCTAATACAGCTTCACATATTCTACCAAGTCAAGGCTTCAGAGAAAGCTGTTGCGATCAATGCGTCAGGGACACGCTTTTCTTGACGTGACACAAGGCAAAGTTACAGCCTTCCTTGGCCATGGTGCCAGAGGGCTGTCTGCAGCCAAAACCTAAGTCTGTCAGAAGTGGGATTCGAACCCACGCCTCCAGAGGAGACTGCGACCTGAACGCAGCGCCTTAGACCGCTCGGCCATCCTGACTCGCTTTTTCAGCGGAGGGTGACCTGTTGTAGCCACACCTACAGGCAGGGACAGAGAAGCTAGTTCTTCGCTGTTCAGACCGGTCAACCCACTGGCCTCGTTGGCGCAGTAGGCAGCGCGTCAGTCTCATAATCTGAAGGTCGTGAGTTCGAGCCTCACACGGGGCAGTTTGGTAATTTTTGATACCGGAGAACGCTTAGACGACAGGGCGGGCTTCTCTCTTCACCTCCGCCTGCTTGTCTCTTTCTCCTGAGGGAAAAAGGACACAGCTCAACTGAAAGGTGGACGACATGACATTTTGTGAGAAACTGTGGGGTCCAGGTAAATTCCCTGAAACCCATCCAGCAACATTGCACTCAGTTCTAGGCCACCCTTTCACATATACAATATAATGGACATTCAGTATTCACGCTGGGCTAATGCTGAATGAATGCAGAAATAGCATCCCTGTCATATTCATGTAACAAGCAGCACTGTCCTTGTGAGTTTTTCTTAAGGGTAATATCATGCTGGCATTCGGACTGAAATTCCCTGTCACTGGGAAGGCAAGCTTTCGTGAACCTTAAAGTAATGCTGTATTTATCGTAATGAAGTGTTGACTCGATTCTAATACAGCTTCACATATTCTACCAAGTCAAGGCTTCAGAGAAAGCTGTTGCGATCAATGCGTCAGGGACACGCTTTTCTTGACGTGACACAAGGCAAAGTTACAGCCTTCCTTGGCCATGGTGCCAGAGGGCTGTCTGCAGCCAAAACCTAAGTCTGTCAGAAGTGGGATTCGAACCCACGCCTCCAGAGGAGACTGCGACCTGAACGCAGCGCCTTAGACCGCTCGGCCATCCTGACTCGCTTGCTCAGCGGAGGGTGACCTGTTGTAGCCACACCTACAGGCAGGGACAGAGAAGCTAGTTCTTCGCTGTTCAGACCGGTCAACCCACTGGCCTCGTTGGCGCAGTAGGCAGCGCGTCAGTCTCATAATCTGAAGGTCGTGAGTTCGAGCCTCACACGGGGCAGTTTGGTCATTTTTGATACCGGAGAACGCTTAGACGACAGGGCGGGCTTCTCTCTTCACCTCCGCCTGCTTGTCTCTTTCTCCTGAGGGAAAAAGGACACAGCTCAACTGAAAGGTGGACGACATGACATTTTGTGAGAAACTGTGGGGTCCAGGTAAATTCCCTGAAACCCATCCAGCAACATTGCACTCAGTTCTAGGCCACCCTTTCACATATACAATATAATGGACATTCAGTATTCACGCTGGGCTAATGCTGAATGAATGCAGAAATAGCATCCCTGTCATATTCATGTAACAAGCAGCACTGTCCTTGTGAGTTTTTCTTAAGGGTAATATCATGCTGGCATTCGGACTGAAATTCCCTGTCACTGGGAAGGCAAGCTTTCGTGAACCTTAAAGTAATGCTGTATTTATCGTAATGAAGTGTTGACTCGATTCTAATACAGCTTCACATATTCTACCAAGTCAAGGCTTCAGAGAAAGCTGTTGCGATCAATGCGTCAGGGACACGCTTTTCTTGACGTGACACAAGGCAAAGTTACAGCCTTCCTTGGCCATGGTGCCAGAGGGCTGTCTGCAGCCAAAACCTAAGTCTGTCAGAAGTGGGATTCGAACCCACGCCTCCAGAGGAGACTGCGACCTGAACGCAGCGCCTTAGACCGTTCGGCCATCCTGACTCGCTTGTTCAGCGGAGGGTGACCTGTTGTAGCCACACCTACAGGCAGGGACAGAGAAGCTAGTTCTTCGCTGTTCAGACCGGTCAACCCACCGGCCTCGTTGGCGCAGTAGGCAGCGCGTCAGTCTCATAATCTGAAGGTCGTGAGTTCGAGCCTCACACGGGACAGTTTGGTCATTTTTGATACCGGAGAACGCTTAGACGACAGGGCGGGCTTCTCTCTTCACCTCCGCCTGCTTGTCTCTTTCTCCTGAGGGAAAAAGGACACAGCTCAACTGAAAGGTGGACGACATGACATTTTGTGAGAAACTGTGAGGTCCAGGTAAATTCCCTGAAACCCATCCAGCAACATTGCACTCAGTTCTAGGCCACCCTTTCACATATACAATATAATGGACATTCAGTATTCACGCTGGGCTAATGCTGAATGAATGCAGAAACAGCATCCCTGTCATATTCATGTAACAAGCAGCACTGTCCTTGTGAGTTTTTCTTTAGGGTAATATCATGCTGGCATTCGGACTGAAATTCCCTGTCACTGGGAAGGCAAGCTTTCGTGAACCTTAAAGTAATGCTGTATTTATCGTAATGAAGTGTTGACTCGATTCTAATACAGCTTCACATATTCTACCAAGTCAAGGCTTCAGAGAAAGCTGTTGCGATCAATGCGTCAGGGACACGCTTTTCTTGACGTGACACAAGGCAAAGTTACAGCCTTCCTTGGCCATGGTGCCAGAGGGCTGTCTGCAGCCAAAACCTAAGTCTGTCAGAAGTGGGATTCGAACCCACGCCTCCAGAGGAGACTGCGACCTGAACGCAGCGCCTTAGACCGCTCGGCCATCCTGACTCGCTTGTTCAGCGGAGGGTGACCTGTTGTAGCCACACCTACAGGCAGGGACAGAGAAGCTAGTTCTTCGCTGTTCAGACCGGTCAACCCACCGGCCTCGTTGGAGCAGTAGGCAGCGCGTCAGTCTCATAATCTGAAGGTCGTGAGTTCGAGCCTCACACGGGGCAGTTTGGTAATTTTTGATACCGGAGAACGCTTAGACGACAGGGCGGGCTTCTCTCTTCACCTCCGCCTGCTTGTCTCTTTCTCCTGAGGGAAAAAGGACACAGCTCAACTGAAAGGTGGACGACATGACATTTTGTGAGAAACTGTGGGGTCCAGGTAAATTCCCTGAAACCCATCCAGCAACATTGCACTCAGTTCTAGGCCACCCTTTCACATATACAATATAATGGACATTCAGTATTCACGCTGGGCTAATGCTGAATGAATGCAGAAATAGCATCCCTGTCATATTCATGTAACAAGCAGCACTGTCCTTGTGAGTTTTTCTTAAGAGTAATATCATGCTGGCATTCGGACTGAAATTCCCTGTCACTGGGAAGGCAAGCTTTCGTGAACCTTAAAGTAATGCTGTATTTATCGTAATGAAGTGTTGACTCGATTCTAATACAGCTTCACATATTCTACCAAGTCAAGGCTTCAGAGAAAGCTGTTGCGATCAATGCGTCAGGGACACGCTTTTCTTGACGTGACACAAGGCAAAGTTACAGCCTTCCTTGGCCATGGTGCCAGAGGGCTGTCTGCAGCCAAAACCTAAGTCTGTCAGAAGTGGGATTCGAACCCACGCCTCCAGAGGAGACTGCGACCTGAACGCAGCGCCTTAGACCGCTCGGCCATCCTGACTCGCTTGCTCAGCGGAGTGACCTGTTGTAGCCACACCTACAGGCAGGGACAGAGAAGCTAGTTCTTCGCTGTTCAGACCGGTCAACCCACCGGCCTCGTTGGCGCAGTAGGCAGCGCGTCAGTCTCATAATCTGAAGGTCGTGAGTTCGAGCCTCACACGGGGCAGTTTGGTCATTTTTGATACCGGAGAACGCTTAGACGACAGGGCGGGCTTCTCTCTTCACCTCCGCCTGCTTGTCTCTTTCTCCTGAGGGAAAAAGGACACAGCTCAACTGAAAGGTGGACGACATGACATTTTGTGAGAAACTGTGAGGTCCAGGTAAATTCCCTGAAACCCATCCAGCAACATTGCACTCAGTTCTAGGCCACCCTTTCACATATACAATATAATGGACATTCAGTATTCACGCTGGGCTAATGCTGAATGAATGCAGAAATAGCATCCCTGTCATATTCATGTAACAAGCAGCACTGTCCTTGTGAGTTTTTCTTAAGGGTAATATCATGCTGGCATTCGGACTGAAATTCCCTGTCACTGGGAAGGCAAGCTTTCGTGAACCTTAAAGTAATGCTGTATTTATCGTAATGAAGTGTTGACTCGATTCTAATACAGCTTCACATATTCTACCAAGTCAAGGCTTCAGAGAAAGCTGTTGCGATCAATGCGTCAGGGACACGCTTTTCTTGACGTGACACAAGGCAAAGTTACAGCCTTCCTTGGCCATGGTGCCAGAGGGCTGTCTGCAGCCAAAACCTAAGTCTGTCAGAAGTGGGATTCGAACCCACGCCTCCAGAGGAGACTGCGACCTGAACGCAGCGCCTTAGACCGCTCGGCCATCCTGACTCGCTTGTTCAGCGGAGGGTGACCTGTTGTAGCCACACCTACAGGCAGGGACAGAGAAGCTAGTTCTTCGCTGTTCAGACCGGTCAACCCACCGGCCTCGTTGGCGCAGTAGGCAGCGCGTCAGTCTCATAATCTGAAGGTCGTGAGTTCGAGCCTCACACGGGGCAGTTTGGTCATTTTTGATACCGGAGAACGCTTAGACGACAGGGCGGGCTTCTCTCTTCACCTCCGCCTGCTTGTCTCTTTCTCCTGAGGGAAAAAGGACACAGCTCAACTGAAAGGTGGACGACATGACATTTTGTGAGAAACTGTGAGGTCCAGGTAAATTCCCTGAAACCCATCCAGCAACATTGCACTCAGTTCTAGGCCACCCTTTCACATATACAATATAATGGACATTCAGTATTCACGCTGGGCTAATGCTGAATGAATGCAGAAATAGCATCCCTGTCATATTCATGTAACAAGCAGCACTGTCCTTGTGAGTTTTTCTTAAGGGTAATATCATGCTGGCATTCGGACTGAAATTCCCTGTCACTGGGAAGGCAAGCTTTCGTGAACCTTAAAGTAATGCTGTATTTATCGTAATGAAGTGTTGACTCGATTCTAATACAGCTTCACATATTCTACCAAGTCAAGGCTTCAGAGAAAGCTGTTGCGATCAATGCGTCAGGGACACGCTTTTCTTGACGTGACACAAGGCAAAGTTGGCAAAGTTACAGCCTTCCTTGGCCATGGTGCCAGAGGGCTGAAGACCGTAACTGCTGTCTGCAGCCAAAACCTAAGTCTGTCAGAAGTGGGATTCGAACCCACGCCTCCAGAGGAGACTGCGACCTGAACGCAGCGCCTTAGACCGCTCGGCCATCCTGACTCCCTTGTTCAGCGGAGGGTGACCTGTTGTAGCCACACCTACAGGCAGGGACAGAGAAGCTAGTTCTTCGCTGTTCAGACCGGTCAACCCACTGGCCTCGTTGGCGCAGTAGGCAGCGCGTCAGTCTCATAATCTGAAGGTCGTGAGTTCGAGCCTCACACGGGGCAGTTTGGTAATTTTTGATACCGGAGAACGCTTAGACGACAGGGCGGGCTTCTCTCTTCACCTCCGCCTGCTTGTCTCTTTCTCCTGAGGGAAAAAGGACACAGCTCAACTGAAAGGTGGACGACATGACATTTTGTGAGAAACTGTGGGGTCCAGGTAAATTCCCTGAAACCCATCCAGCAACATTGCACTCAGTTCTAGGCCACCCTTTCACATATACAATATAATGGACATTCAGTATTCACGCTGGGCTAATGCTGAATGAATGCAGAAATAGCATCCCTGTCATATTCATGTAACAAGCAGCACTGTCCTTGTGAGTTTTTCTTAAGGGTAATATCATGCTGGCATTCGGACTGAAATTCCCTGTCACTGGGAAGGCAAGCTTTCGTGAACCTTAAAGTAATGCTGTATTTATCGTAATGAAGTGTTGACTCGATTCTAATACAGCTTCACATATTCTACCAAGTCAAGGCTTCAGAGAAAGCTGTTGCGATCAATGCGTCAGGGACACGCTTTTCTTGACGTGACACAAGGCAAAGTTACAGCCTTCCTTGGCCATGGTGCCAGAGGGCTGTCTGCAGCCAAAACCTAAGTCTGTCAGAAGTGGGATTCGAACCCACGCCTCCAGAGGAGACTGCGACCTGAACGCAGCGCCTTAGACCGCTCGGCCATCCTGACTCGCTTTTTCAGCGGAGGGTGACCTGTTGTAGCCACACCTACAGGCAGGGACAGAGAAGCTAGTTCTTCGCTGTTCAGACCGGTCAACCCACTGGCCTCGTTGGCGCAGTAGGCAGCGCGTCAGTCTCATAATCTGAAGGTCGTGAGTTCGAGCCTCACACGGGGCAGTTTGGTAATTTTTGATACCGGAGAACGCTTAGACGACAGGGCGGGCTTCTCTCTTCACCTCCGCCTGCTTGTCTCTTTCTCCTGAGGGAAAAAGGACACAGCTCAACTGAAAGGTGGACGACATGACATTTTGTGAGAAACTGTGAGGTCCAGGTAAATTCCCTGAAACCCATCCAGCAACATTGCACTCAGTTCTAGGCCACCCTTTCACATATACAATATAATGGACATTCAGTATTCACGCTGGGCTAATGCTGAATGAATGCAGAAATAGCATCCCTGTCATATTCATGTAACAAGCAGCACTGTCCTTGTGAGTTTTTCTTAAGGGTAATATCATGCTGGCATTCGGACTGAAATTCCCTGTCACTGGGAAGGCAAGCTTTCGTGAACCTTAAAGTAATGCTGTATTTATCGTAATGAAGTGTTGACTCGATTCTAATACAGCTTCACATATTCTACCAAGTCAAGGCTTCAGAGAAAGCTGTTGCGATCAATGCGTCAGGGACACGCTTTTCTTGACGTGACACAAGGCAAAGTTGGCAAAGTTACAGCCTTCCTTGGCCATGGTGCCAGAGGGCTGAAGACCGTAACTGCTGTCTGCAGCCAAAACCTAAGTCTGTCAGAAGTGGGATTCGAACCCACGCCTCCAGAGGAGACTGCGACCTGAACGCAGCGCCTTAGACCGCTCGGCCATCCTGACTCCCTTGTTCAGCGGAGGGTGACCTGTTGTAGCCACACCTACAGGCAGGGACAGAGAAGCTAGTTCTTCGCTGTTCAGACCGGTCAACCCACTGGCCTCGTTGGCGCAGTAGGCAGCGCGTCAGTCTCATAATCTGAAGGTCGTGAGTTCGAGCCTCACACGGGGCAGTTTGGTCATTTTTGATACCGGAGAACGCTTAGACGACAGGGCGGGCTTCTCTCTTCACCTCCGCCTGCTTGTCTCTTTCTCCTGAGGGAAAAAGGACACAGCTCAACTGAAAGGTGGACGACATGACATTTTGTGAGAAACTGTGGGGTCCAGGTAAATTCCCTGAAACCCATCCAGCAACATTGCACTCAGTTCTAGGCCACCCTTTCACATATACAATATAATGGACATTCAGTATTCACGCTGGGCTAATGCTGAATGAATGCAGAAATAGCATCCCTGTCATATTCATGTAACAAGCAGCACTGTCCTTGTGAGTTTTTCTTAAGGGTAATATCATGCTGGCATTCGGACTGAAATTCCCTGTCACTGGGAAGGCAAGCTTTTGTGAACCTTAAAGTAATGCTGTATTTATCGTAATGAAGTGTTGACTCGATTCTAATACAGCTTCACATATTCTACCAAGTCAAGGCTTCAGAGAAAGCTGTTGCGATCAATGCGTCAGGGACACGCTTTTCTTGACGTGACACAAGGAAAAGTTGGCAAAGTTACAGCCTTCCTTGGCCATGGTGCCAGAGGGCTGAAGACCGTAGCTGCTGTCTGCAGCCAAAACCTAAGTCTGTCAGAAGTGGGATTCGAACCCACGCCTCCAGAGGAGACTGCGACCTGAACGCAGCGCCTTAGACCGCTCGACCATCCTGACTCACTTGTTCAGCGGAGGGTGACCTGTTGTAGCCACACCTACAGGCAGGGACAGAGAAGCTAGTTCTTCGCTGTTCAGACCGGCCAACCCACCGGCCTCGTTGGCGCAGTAGGCAGCGCGTCAGTCTCATAATCTGAAGGTCGTGAGTTCGAGCCTCACTCGGGGCAGTTTCGTAATTTTTGATACCGGAGAACGCTTAGACGACAGGGCGGGCTTCTCTCTTCACCTCCGCCTGCTTGTCTCTTTCTCCTGAGGGAAAAAGGACACAGCTCAACTGAAAGGTGGACGACATGACATTTTGTGAGAAACTGTGGGGTCCAGGTAAATTCCCTGAAACCCATCCAGCAACATTGCACTCAGTTCTAGGCCACCCTTTCACATATACAATATAATGGACATTCAGTATTCACGCTGGGCTAATGCTGAATGAATGCAGAAATAGCATCCCTGTCATATTCATGTAACAAGCAGCACTGTCCTTGTGAGTTTTTCTTAAGGGTAATATCATGCTGGCATTCGGACTGAAATTCCCTGTCACTGGGAAGGCAAGCTTTCGTGAACCTTAAAGTAATGCTGTATTTATCGTAATGAAGTGTTGACTCGATTCTAATACAGCTTCACATATTCTACCAAGTCAAGGCTTCAGAGAAAGCTGTTGCGATCAATGCGTCAGGGACACGCTTTTCTTGACGTGACACAAGGCAAAGTTACAGCCTTCCTTGGCCATGGTGCCAGAGGGCTGTCTGCAGCCAAAACCTAAGTCTGTCAGAAGTGGGATTCGAACCCACGCCTCCAGAGGAGACTGCGACCTGAACGCAGCGCCTTAGACCGCTCGGCCATCCTGACTCGCTTTTTCAGCGGAGGGTGACCTGTTGTAGCCACACCTACAGGCAGGGACAGAGAAGCTAGTTCTTCGCTGTTCAGACCGGTCAACCCACTGGCCTCGTTGGCGCAGTAGGCAGCGCGTCAGTCTCATAATCTGAAGGTCGTGAGTTCGAGCCTCACACGGGGCAGTTTGGTAATTTTTGATACCGGAGAACGCTTAGACGACAGGGCGGGCTTCTCTCTTCACCTCCGCCTGCTTGTCTCTTTCTCCTGAGGGAAAAAGGACACAGCTCAACTGAAAGGTGGACGACATGACATTTTGTGAGAAACTGTGGGGTCCAGGTAAATTCCCTGAAACCCATCCAGCAACATTGCACTCAGTTCTAGGCCACCCTTTCACATATACAATATAATGGACATTCAGTATTCACGCTGGGCTAATGCTGAATGAATGCAGAAATAGCATCCCTGTCATATTCATGTAACAAGCAGCACTGTCCTTGTGAGTTTTTCTTAAGGGTAATATCATGCTGGCATTCGGACTGAAATTCCCTGTCACTGGGAAGGCAAGCTTTCGTGAACCTTAAAGTAATGCTGTATTTATCGTAATGAAGTGTTGACTCGATTCTAATACAGCTTCACATATTCTACCAAGTCAAGGCTTCAGAGAAAGCTGTTGCGATCAATGCGTCAGGGACACGCTTTTCTTGACGTGACACAAGGCAAAGTTACAGCCTTCCTTGGCCATGGTGCCAGAGGGCTGTCTGCAGCCAAAACCTAAGTCTGTCAGAAGTGGGATTCGAACCCACGCCTCCAGAGGAGACTGCGACCTGAACGCAGCGCCTTAGACCGCTCGGCCATCCTGACTCGCTTGCTCAGCGGAGGGTGACCTGTTGTAGCCACACCTACAGGCAGGGACAGAGAAGCTAGTTCTTCGCTGTTCAGACCGGTCAACCCACCGGCCTCGTTGGCGCAGTAGGCAGCGCGTCAGTCTCATAATCTGAAGGTCGTGAGTTCGAGCCTCACACGGGGCAGTTTGGTCATTTTTGATACCGGAGAACGCTTAGACGACAGGGCGGGCTTCTCTCTTCACCTCCGCCTGCTTGTCTCTTTCTCCTGAGGGAAAAAGGACACAGCTCAACTGAAAGGTGGACGACATGACATTTTGTGAGAAACTGTGAGGTCCAGGTAAATTCCCTGAAACCCATCCAGCAACATTGCACTCAGTTCTAGGCCACCCTTTCACATATACAATATAATGGACATTCAGTATTCACGCTGGGCTAATGCTGAATGAATGCAGAAATAGCATCCCTGTCATATTCATGTAACAAGCAGCACTGTCCTTGTGAGTTTTTCTTAAGGGTAATATCATGCTGGCATTCGGACTGAAATTCCCTGTCACTGGGAAGGCAAGCTTTCGTGAACCTTAAAGTAATGCTGTATTTATCGTAATGAAGTGTTGACTCGATTCTAATACAGCTTCACATATTCTACCAAGTCAAGGCTTCAGAGAAAGCTGTTGCGATCAATGCGTCAGGGACACGCTTTTCTTGACGTGACACAAGGCAAAGTTACAGCCTTCCTTGGCCATGGTGCCAGAGGGCTGTCTGCAGCCAAAACCTAAGTCTGTCAGAAGTGGGATTCGAACCCACGCCTCCAGAGGAGACTGCGACCTGAACGCAGCGCCTTAGACCGCTCGGCCATCCTGACTCGCTTTTTCAGCGGAGGGTGACCTGTTGTAGCCACACCTACAGGCAGGGACAGAGAAGCTAGTTCTTCGCTGTTCAGACCAGTCAACCCACTGGCCTCGTTGGCGCAGTAGGCAGCGCGTCAGTCTCATTATCTGAAGGTCGTGAGTTCGAGCCTCACACGGGGCAGTTTGGTAATTTTTGATACCGGAGAACGCTTAGACGACAGGGCGGGCTTCTCTCTTCACCTCCGCCTGCTTGTCTCTTTCTCCTGAGGGAAAAAGGACACAGCTCAACTGAAAGGTGGACGACATGACATTTTGTGAGAAACTGTGGGGTCCAGGTAAATTCCCTGAAACCCATCCAGCAACATTGCACTCAGTTCTAGGCCACCCTTTCACATATACAATATAATGGACATTCAGTATTCACGCTGGGCTAATGCTGAATGAATGCAGAAATAGCATCCCTGTCATATTCATGTAACAAGCAGCACTGTCCTTGTGAGTTTTTCTTAAGGGTAATATCATGCTGGCATTCGGACTGAAATTCCCTGTCACTGGGAAGGCAAGCTTTCGTGAACCTTAAAGTAATGCTGTATTTATCGTAATGAAGTGTTGACTCGATTCTAATACAGCTTCACATATTCTACCAAGTCAAGGCTTCAGAGAAAGCTGTTGCGATCAATGCGTCAGGGACACGCTTTTCTTGACGTGACACAAGGCAAAGTTGGCAAAGTTACAGCCTTCCTTGGCCATGCTGCCAGAGGGCTGAAGACCGTAGCTGCTGTCTGCAGCCAAAACCTAAGTCTGTCAGAAGTGGGATTCGAACCCACGCCTCCAGAGGAGACTGCGACCTGAACGCAGCGCCTTAGACCGCTCGGCCATCCTGACTCGCTTGTTCAGCGGAGGGTGACCTGTTGTAGCCACACCTACAGGCAGGGACAGAGAAGCTAGTTCTTCGCTGTTCAGACCGGCCAACCCACCGGCCTCGTTGGCGCAGTAGGCAGCGCGTCAGTCTCATAATCTGAAGGTCGTGAGTTCGAGCCTCACACGGGGCAGTTTGGTAATTTTTGATACCGGAGAACGCTTAGACGACAGGGCGGGCTTCTCTCTTCACCTCCGCCTGCTTGTCTCTTTCTCCTGAGGGAAAAAGGACACAGCTCAACTGAAAGGTGGACGACATGACATTTTGTGAGAAACTGTGGGGTCCAGGTAAATTCCCTGAAACCCATCCAGCAACATTGCACTCAGTTCTAGGCCACCCTTTCACATATACAATATAATGGACATTCAGTATTCACGCTGGGCTAATGCTGAATGAATGCAGAAATAGCATCCCTGTCATATTCATGTAACAAGCAGCACTGTCCTTGTGAGTTTTTCTTAAGGGTAATATCATGCTGGCATTCGGACTGAAATTCCCTGTCACTGGGAAGGCAAGCTTTCGTGAACCTTAAAGTAATGCTGTATTTATCGTAATGAAGTGTTGACTCGATTCTAATACAGCTTCACATATTCTACCAAGTCAAGGCTTCAGAGAAAGCTGTTGCGATCAATGCGTCAGGGACACGCTTTTCTTGACGTGACACAAGGCAAAGTTGGCAAAGTTACAGCCTTCCTTGGCCATGGTGCCAGAGGGCTGAAGACCGTAGCTGCTGTCTGCAGCCAAAACCTAAGTCTGTCAGAAGTGGGATTCGAACCCACGCCTCCAGAGGAGACTGCGACCTGAACGCAGCGCCTTAGACCGCTCGGCCATCCTGACTCCCTTGTTCAGCGGAGGGTGACCTGTTGTAGCCACACCTACAGGCAGGGACAGAGAAGCTAGTTCTTCGCTGTTCAGACCGGTCAACCCACTGGCCTCGTTGGCGCAGTAGGCAGCGCGTCAGTCTCATAATCTGAAGGTCGTGAGTTCGAGCCTCACACGGGGCAGTTTGGTAATTTTTGATACCGGAGAACGCTTAGACGACAGGGCGGGCTTCTCTCTTCACCTCCGCCTGCTTGTCTCTTTCTCCTGAGGGAAAAAGGACACAGCTCAACTGAAAGGTGGACGACATGACATTTTGTGAGAAACTGTGGGGTCCAGGTAAATTCCCTGAAACCCATCCAGCAACATTGCACTCAGTTCTAGGCCACCCTTTCACATATACAATATAATGGACATTCAGTATTCACGCTGGGCTAATGCTGAATGAATGCAGAAATAGCATCCCTGTCATATTCATGTAACAAGCAGCACTGTCCTTGTGAGTTTTTCTTAAGGGTAATATCATGCTGGCATTCGGACTGAAATTCCCTGTCACTGGGAAGGCAAGCTTTCGTGAACCTTAAAGTAATGCTGTATTTATCGTAATGAAGTGTTGACTCGATTCTAATACAGCTTCACATATTCTACCAAGTCAAGGCTTCAGAGAAAGCTGTTGCGATCAATGCGTCAGGGACACGCTTTTCTTGACGTGACACAAGGCAAAGTTGGCAAAGTTACAGCCTTCCTTGGCCATGCTGCCAGAGGGCTGAAGACCGTAGCTGCTGTCTGCAGCCAAAACCTAAGTCTGTCAGAAGTGGGATTCGAACCCACGCCTCCAGAGGAGACTGCGACCTGAACGCAGCGCCTTAGACCGCTCGGCCATCCTGACTCGCTTGTTCAGCGGAGGGTGACCTGTTGTAGCCACACCTACAGGCAGGGACAGAGAAGCTAGTTCTTCGCTGTTCAGACCGGCCAACCCACCGGCCTCGTTGGCGCAGTAGGCAGCGCGTCAGTCTCATAATCTGAAGGTCGTGAGTTCGAGCCTCACTCGGGGCAGTTTCGTAATTTTTGATACCGGAGAACGCTTAGACGACAGGGCGGGCTTCTCTCTTCACCTCCGCCTGCTTGTCTCTTTCTCCTGAGGGAAAAAGGACACAGCTCAACTGAAAGGTGGACGACATGACATTTTGTGAGAAACTGTGGGGTCCAGGTAAATTCCCTGAAACCCATCCAGCAACATTGCACTCAGTTCTAGGCCACCCTTTCACATATACAATATAATGGACATTCAGTATTCACGCTGGGCTAATGCTGAATGAATGCAGAAATAGCATCCCTGTCATATTCATGTAACAAGCAGCACTGTCCTTGTGAGTTTTTCTTAAGGGTAATATCATGCTGGCATTCGGACTGAAATTCCCTGTCACTGGGAAGGCAAGCTTTCGTGAACCTTAAAGTAATGCTGTATTTATCGTAATGAAGTGTTGACTCGATTCTAATACAGCTTCACATATTCTACCAAGTCAAGGCTTCAGAGAAAGCTGTTGCGATCAATGCGTCAGGGACACGCTTTTCTTGACGTGACACAAGGCAAAGTTACAGCCTTCCTTGGCCATGGTGCCAGAGGGCTGTCTGCAGCCAAAACCTAAGTCTGTCAGAAGTGGGATTCGAACCCACGCCTCCAGAGGAGACTGCGACCTGAACGCAGCGCCTTAGACCGCTCGGCCATCCTGACTCGCTTTTTCAGCGGAGGGTGACCTGTTGTAGCCACACCTACAGGCAGGGACAGAGAAGCTAGTTCTTCGCTGTTCAGACCGGTCAACCCACTGGCCTCGTTGGCGCAGTAGGCAGCGCGTCAGTCTCATAATCTGAAGGTCGTGAGTTCGAGCCTCACACGGGGCAGTTTGGTAATTTTTGATACCGGAGAACGCTTAGACGACAGGGCGGGCTTCTCTCTTCACCTCCGCCTGCTTGTCTCTTTCTCCTGAGGGAAAAAGGACACAGCTCAACTGAAAGGTGGACGACATGACATTTTGTGAGAAACTGTGGGGTCCAGGTAAATTCCCTGAAACCCATCCAGCAACATTGCACTCAGTTCTAGGCCACCCTTTCACATATACAATATAATGGACATTCAGTATTCACGCTGGGCTAATGCTGAATGAATGCAGAAATAGCATCCCTGTCATATTCATGTAACAAGCAGCACTGTCCTTGTGAGTTTTTCTTAAGGGTAATATCATGCTGGCATTCGGACTGAAATTCCCTGTCACTGGGAAGGCAAGCTTTCGTGAACCTTAAAGTAATGCTGTATTTATCGTAATGAAGTGTTGACTCGATTCTAATACAGCTTCACATATTCTACCAAGTCAAGGCTTCAGAGAAAGCTGTTGCGATCAATGCGTCAGGGACACGCTTTTCTTGACGTGACACAAGGCAAAGTTACAGCCTTCCTTGGCCATGGTGCCAGAGGGCTGTCTGCAGCCAAAACCTAAGTCTGTCAGAAGTGGGATTCGAACCCACGCCTCCAGAGGAGACTGCGACCTGAACGCAGCGCCTTAGACCGCTCGGCCATCCTGACTCGCTTGCTCAGCGGAGGGTGACCTGTTGTAGCCACACCTACAGGCAGGGACAGAGAAGCTAGTTCTTCGCTGTTCAGACCGGTCAACCCACCGGCCTCGTTGGCGCAGTAGGCAGCGCGTCAGTCTCATAATCTGAAGGTCGTGAGTTCGAGCCTCACACGGGACAGTTTGGTCATTTTTGATACCGGAGAACGCTTAGACGACAGGGCGGGCTTCTCTCTTCACCTCCGCCTGCTTGTCTCTTTCTCCTGAGGGAAAAAGGACACAGCTCAACTGAAAGGTGGACGACATGACATTTTGTGAGAAACTGTGAGGTCCAGGTAAATTCCCTGAAACCCATCCAGCAACATTGCACTCAGTTCTAGGCCACCCTTTCACATATACAATATAATGGACATTCAGTATTCACGCTGGGCTAATGCTGAATGAATGCAGAAACAGCATCCCTGTCATATTCATGTAACAAGCAGCACTGTCCTTGTGAGTTTTTCTTTAGGGTAATATCATGCTGGCATTCGGACTGAAATTCCCTGTCACTGGGAAGGCAAGCTTTCGTGAACCTTAAAGTAATGCTGTATTTATCGTAATGAAGTGTTGACTCGATTCTAATACAGCTTCACATATTCTACCAAGTCAAGGCTTCAGAGAAAGCTGTTGCGATCAATGCGTCAGGGACACGCTTTTCTTGACGTGACACAAGGCAAAGTTACAGCCTTCCTTGGCCATGGTGCCAGAGGGCTGTCTGCAGCCAAAACCTAAGTCTGTCAGAAGTGGGATTCGAACCCACGCCTCCAGAGGAGACTGCGACCTGAACGCAGCGCCTTAGACCGCTCGGCCATCCTGACTCGCTTGTTCAGCGGAGGGTGACCTGTTGTAGCCACACCTACAGGCAGGGACAGAGAAGCTAGTTCTTCGCTGTTCAGACCGGTCAACCCACCGGCCTCGTTGGAGCAGTAGGCAGCGCGTCAGTCTCATAATCTGAAGGTCGTGAGTTCGAGCCTCACACGGGGCAGTTTGGTAATTTTTGATACCGGAGAACGCTTAGACGACAGGGCGGGCTTCTCTCTTCACCTCCGCCTGCTTGTCTCTTTCTCCTGAGGGAAAAAGGACACAGCTCAACTGAAAGGTGGACGACATGACATTTTGTGAGAAACTGTGGGGTCCAGGTAAATTCCCTGAAACCCATCCAGCAACATTGCACTCAGTTCTAGGCCACCCTTTCACATATACAATATAATGGACATTCAGTATTCACGCTGGGCTAATGCTGAATGAATGCAGAAATAGCATCCCTGTCATATTCATGTAACAAGCAGCACTGTCCTTGTGAGTTTTTCTTAAGAGTAATATCATGCTGGCATTCGGACTGAAATTCCCTGTCACTGGGAAGGCAAGCTTTCGTGAACCTTAAAGTAATGCTGTATTTATCGTAATGAAGTGTTGACTCGATTCTAATACAGCTTCACATATTCTACCAAGTCAAGGCTTCAGAGAAAGCTGTTGCGATCAATGCGTCAGGGACACGCTTTTCTTGACGTGACACAAGGCAAAGTTACAGCCTTCCTTGGCCATGGTGCCAGAGGGCTGTCTGCAGCCAAAACCTAAGTCTGTCAGAAGTGGGATTCGAACCCACGCCTCCAGAGGAGACTGCGACCTGAACGCAGCGCCTTAGACCGCTCGGCCATCCTGACTCGCTTGCTCAGCGGAGGGTGACCTGTTGTAGCCACACCTACAGGCAGGGACAGAGAAGCTAGTTCTTCGCTGTTCAGACCGGTCAACCCACCGGCCTCGTTGGCGCAGTAGGCAGCGCGTCAGTCTCATAATCTGAAGGTCGTGAGTTCGAGCCTCACACGGGGCAGTTTGGTCATTTTTGATACCGGAGAACGCTTAGACGACAGGGCGGGCTTCTCTCTTCACCTCCGCCTGCTTGTCTCTTTCTCCTGAGGGAAAAAGGACACAGCTCAACTGAAAGGTGGACGACATGACATTTTGTGAGAAACTGTGAGGTCCAGGTAAATTCCCTGAAACCCATCCAGCAACATTGCACTCAGTTCTAGGCCACCCTTTCACATATACAATATAATGGACATTCAGTATTCACGCTGGGCTAATGCTGAATGAATGCAGAAATAGCATCCCTGTCATATTCATGTAACAAGCAGCACTGTCCTTGTGAGTTTTTCTTAAGGGTAATATCATGCTGGCATTCGGACTGAAATTCCCTGTCACTGGGAAGGCAAGCTTTCGTGAACCTTAAAGTAATGCTGTATTTATCGTAATGAAGTGTTGACTCGATTCTAATACAGCTTCACATATTCTACCAAGTCAAGGCTTCAGAGAAAGCTGTTGCGATCAATGCGTCAGGGACACGCTTTTCTTGACGTGACACAAGGCAAAGTTACAGCCTTCCTTGGCCATGGTGCCAGAGGGCTGTCTGCAGCCAAAACCTAAGTCTGTCAGAAGTGGGATTCGAACCCACGCCTCCAGAGGAGACTGCGACCTGAACGCAGCGCCTTAGACCGCTCGGCCATCCTGACTCGCTTGTTCAGCGGAGGGTGACCTGTTGTAGCCACACCTACAGGCAGGGACAGAGAAGCTAGTTCTTCGCTGTTCAGACCGGTCAACCCACCGGCCTCGTTGGCGCAGTAGGCAGCGCGTCAGTCTCATAATCTGAAGGTCGTGAGTTCGAGCCTCACACGGGGCAGTTTGGTCATTTTTGATACCGGAGAACGCTTAGACGACAGGGCGGGCTTCTCTCTTCACCTCCGCCTGCTTGTCTCTTTCTCCTGAGGGAAAAAGGACACAGCTCAACTGAAAGGTGGACGACATGACATTTTGTGAGAAACTGTGAGGTCCAGGTAAATTCCCTGAAACCCATCCAGCAACATTGCACTCAGTTCTAGGCCACCCTTTCACATATACAATATAATGGACATTCAGTATTCACGCTGGGCTAATGCTGAATGAATGCAGAAATAGCATCCCTGTCATATTCATGTAACAAGCAGCACTGTCCTTGTGAGTTTTTCTTAAGGGTAATATCATGCTGGCATTCGGACTGAAATTCCCTGTCACTGGGAAGGCAAGCTTTCGTGAACCTTAAAGTAATGCTGTATTTATCGTAATGAAGTGTTGACTCGATTCTAATACAGCTTCACATATTCTACCAAGTCAAGGCTTCAGAGAAAGCTGTTGCGATCAATGCGTCAGGGACACGCTTTTCTTGACGTGACACAAGGCAAAGTTGGCAAAGTTACAGCCTTCCTTGGCCATGGTGCCAGAGGGCTGAAGACCGTAACTGCTGTCTGCAGCCAAAACCTAAGTCTGTCAGAAGTGGGATTCGAACCCACGCCTCCAGAGGAGACTGCGACCTGAACGCAGCGCCTTAGACCGCTCGGCCATCCTGACTCCCTTGTTCAGCGGAGGGTGACCTGTTGTAGCCACACCTACAGGCAGGGACAGAGAAGCTAGTTCTTCGCTGTTCAGACCGGTCAACCCACTGGCCTCGTTGGCGCAGTAGGCAGCGCGTCAGTCTCATAATCTGAAGGTCGTGAGTTCGAGCCTCACACGGGGCAGTTTGGTAATTTTTGATACCGGAGAACGCTTAGACGACAGGGCGGGCTTCTCTCTTCACCTCCGCCTGCTTGTCTCTTTCTCCTGAGGGAAAAAGGACACAGCTCAACTGAAAGGTGGACGACATGACATTTTGTGAGAAACTGTGGGGTCCAGGTAAATTCCCTGAAACCCATCCAGCAACATTGCACTCAGTTCTAGGCCACCCTTTCACATATACAATATAATGGACATTCAGTATTCACGCTGGGCTAATGCTGAATGAATGCAGAAATAGCATCCCTGTCATATTCATGTAACAAGCAGCACTGTCCTTGTGAGTTTTTCTTAAGGGTAATATCATGCTGGCATTCGGACTGAAATTCCCTGTCACTGGGAAGGCAAGCTTTTGTGAACCTTAAAGTAATGCTGTATTTATCGTAATGAAGTGTTGACTCGATTCTAATACAGCTTCACATATTCTACCAAGTCAAGGCTTCAGAGAAAGCTGTTGCGATCAATGCGTCAGGGACACGCTTTTCTTGACGTGACACAAGGAAAAGTTGGCAAAGTTACAGCCTTCCTTGGCCATGGTGCCAGAGGGCTGAAGACCGTAGCTGCTGTCTGCAGCCAAAACCTAAGTCTGTCAGAAGTGGGATTCGAACCCACGCCTCCAGAGGAGACTGCGACCTGAACGCAGCGCCTTAGACCGCTCGACCATCCTGACTCACTTGTTCAGCGGAGGGTGACCTGTTGTAGCCACACCTACAGGCAGGGACAGAGAAGCTAGTTCTTCGCTGTTCAGACCGGCCAACCCACCGGCCTCGTTGGCGCAGTAGGCAGCGCGTCAGTCTCATAATCTGAAGGTCGTGAGTTCGAGCCTCACTCGGGGCAGTTTCGTAATTTTTGATACCGGAGAACGCTTAGACGACAGGGCGGGCTTCTCTCTTCACCTCCGCCTGCTTGTCTCTTTCTCCTGAGGGAAAAAGGACACAGCTCAACTGAAAGGTGGACGACATGACATTTTGTGAGAAACTGTGGGGTCCAGGTAAATTCCCTGAAACCCATCCAGCAACATTGCACTCAGTTCTAGGCCACCCTTTCACATATACAATATAATGGACATTCAGTATTCACGCTGGGCTAATGCTGAATGAATGCAGAAATAGCATCCCTGTCATATTCATGTAACAAGCAGCACTGTCCTTGTGAGTTTTTCTTAAGGGTAATATCATGCTGGCATTCGGACTGAAATTCCCTGTCACTGGGAAGGCAAGCTTTCGTGAACCTTAAAGTAATGCTGTATTTATCGTAATGAAGTGTTGACTCGATTCTAATACAGCTTCACATATTCTACCAAGTCAAGGCTTCAGAGAAAGCTGTTGCGATCAATGCGTCAGGGACACGCTTTTCTTGACGTGACACAAGGCAAAGTTACAGCCTTCCTTGGCCATGGTGCCAGAGGGCTGTCTGCAGCCAAAACCTAAGTCTGTCAGAAGTGGGATTCGAACCCACGCCTCCAGAGGAGACTGCGACCTGAACGCAGCGCCTTAGACCGCTCGGCCATCCTGACTCGCTTTTTCAGCGGAGGGTGACCTGTTGTAGCCACACCTACAGGCAGGGACAGAGAAGCTAGTTCTTCGCTGTTCAGACCGGTCAGCCCACTGGCCTCGTTGGCGCAGTAGGCAGCGCGTCAGTCTCATAATCTGAAGGTCGTGAGTTCGAGCCTCACACGGGGCAGTTTGGTAATTTTTGATACCGGAGAACGCTTAGACGACAGGGCGGGCTTCTCTCTTCACCTCCGCCTGCTTGTCTCTTTCTCCTGAGGGAAAAAGGACACAGCTCAACTGAAAGGTGGACGACATGACATTTTGTGAGAAACTGTGGGGTCCAGGTAAATTCCCTGAAACCCATCCAGCAACATTGCACTCAGTTCTAGGCCACCCTTTCACATATACAATATAATGGACATTCAGTATTCACGCTGGGCTAATGCTGAATGAATGCAGAAATAGCATCCCTGTCATATTCATGTAACAAGCAGCACTGTCCTTGTGAGTTTTTCTTAAGGGTAATATCATGCTGGCATTCGGACTGAAATTCCCTGTCACTGGGAAGGCAAGCTTTCGTGAACCTTAAAGTAATGCTGTATTTATCGTAATGAAGTGTTGACTCGATTCTAATACAGCTTCACATATTCTACCAAGTCAAGGCTTCAGAGAAAGCTGTTGCGATCAATGCGTCAGGGACACGCTTTTCTTGACGTGACACAAGGCAAAGTTACAGCCTTCCTTGGCCATGGTGCCAGAGGGCTGTCTGCAGCCAAAACCTAAGTCTGTCAGAAGTGGGATTCGAACCCACGCCTCCAGAGGAGACTGCGACCTGAACGCAGCGCCTTAGACCGCTCGGCCATCCTGACTCGCTTGCTCAGCGGAGGGTGACCTGTTGTAGCCACACCTACAGGCAGGGACAGAGAAGCTAGTTCTTCGCTGTTCAGACCGGTCAACCCACCGGCCTCGTTGGCGCAGTAGGCAGCGCGTCAGTCTCATAATCTGAAGGTCGTGAGTTCGAGCCTCACACGGGGCAGTTTGGTCATTTTTGATACCGGAGAACGCTTAGACGACAGGGCGGGCTTCTCTCTTCACCTCCGCCTGCTTGTCTCTTTCTCCTGAGGGAAAAAGGACACAGCTCAACTGAAAGGTGGACGACATGACATTTTGTGAGAAACTGTGAGGTCCAGGTAAATTCCCTGAAACCCATCCAGCAACATTGCACTCAGTTCTAGGCCACCCTTTCACATATACAATATAATGGACATTCAGTATTCACGCTGGGCTAATGCTGAATGAATGCAGAAATAGCATCCCTGTCATATTCATGTAACAAGCAGCACTGTCCTTGTGAGTTTTTCTTAAGGGTAATATCATGCTGGCATTCGGACTGAAATTCCCTGTCACTGGGAAGGCAAGCTTTCGTGAACCTTAAAGTAATGCTGTATTTATCGTAATGAAGTGTTGACTCGATTCTAATACAGCTTCACATATTCTACCAAGTCAAGGCTTCAGAGAAAGCTGTTGCGATCAATGCGTCAGGGACACGCTTTTCTTGACGTGACACAAGGCAAAGTTACAGCCTTCCTTGGCCATGGTGCCAGAGGGCTGTCTGCAGCCAAAACCTAAGTCTGTCAGAAGTGGGATTCGAACCCACGCCTCCAGAGGAGACTGCGACCTGAACGCAGCGCCTTAGACCGCTCGGCCATCCTGACTCGCTTTTTCAGCGGAGGGTGACCTGTTGTAGCCACACCTACAGGCAGGGACAGAGAAGCTAGTTCTTCGCTGTTCAGACCAGTCAACCCACTGGCCTCGTTGGCGCAGTAGGCAGCGCGTCAGTCTCATTATCTGAAGGTCGTGAGTTCGAGCCTCACACGGGGCAGTTTGGTAATTTTTGATACCGGAGAACGCTTAGACGACAGGGCGGGCTTCTCTCTTCACCTCCGCCTGCTTGTCTCTTTCTCCTGAGGGAAAAAGGACACAGCTCAACTGAAAGGTGGACGACATGACATTTTGTGAGAAACTGTGGGGTCCAGGTAAATTCCCTGAAACCCATCCAGCAACATTGCACTCAGTTCTAGGCCACCCTTTCACATATACAATATAATGGACATTCAGTATTCACGCTGGGCTAATGCTGAATGAATGCAGAAATAGCATCCCTGTCATATTCATGTAACAAGCAGCACTGTCCTTGTGAGTTTTTCTTAAGGGTAATATCATGCTGGCATTCGGACTGAAATTCCCTGTCACTGGGAAGGCAAGCTTTCGTGAACCTTAAAGTAATGCTGTATTTATCGTAATGAAGTGTTGACTCGATTCTAATACAGCTTCACATATTCTACCAAGTCAAGGCTTCAGAGAAAGCTGTTGCGATCAATGCGTCAGGGACACGCTTTTCTTGACGTGACACAAGGCAAAGTTGGCAAAGTTACAGCCTTCCTTGGCCATGCTGCCAGAGGGCTGAAGACCGTAGCTGCTGTCTGCAGCCAAAACCTAAGTCTGTCAGAAGTGGGATTCGAACCCACGCCTCCAGAGGAGACTGCGACCTGAACGCAGCGCCTTAGACCGCTCGGCCATCCTGACTCGCTTGTTCAGCGGAGGGTGACCTGTTGTAGCCACACCTACAGGCAGGGACAGAGAAGCTAGTTCTTCGCTGTTCAGACCGGCCAACCCACCGGCCTCGTTGGCGCAGTAGGCAGCGCGTCAGTCTCATAATCTGAAGGTCGTGAGTTCGAGCCTCACACGGGGCAGTTTGGTAATTTTTGATACCGGAGAACGCTTAGACGACAGGGCGGGCTTCTCTCTTCACCTCCGCCTGCTTGTCTCTTTCTCCTGAGGGAAAAAGGACACAGCTCAACTGAAAGGTGGACGACATGACATTTTGTGAGAAACTGTGGGGTCCAGGTAAATTCCCTGAAACCCATCCAGCAACATTGCACTCAGTTCTAGGCCACCCTTTCACATATACAATATAATGGACATTCAGTATTCACGCTGGGCTAATGCTGAATGAATGCAGAAATAGCATCCCTGTCATATTCATGTAACAAGCAGCACTGTCCTTGTGAGTTTTTCTTAAGGGTAATATCATGCTGGCATTCGGACTGAAATTCCCTGTCACTGGGAAGGCAAGCTTTCGTGAACCTTAAAGTAATGCTGTATTTATCGTAATGAAGTGTTGACTCGATTCTAATACAGCTTCACATATTCTACCAAGTCAAGGCTTCAGAGAAAGCTGTTGCGATCAATGCGTCAGGGACACGCTTTTCTTGACGTGACACAAGGCAAAGTTGGCAAAGTTACAGCCTTCCTTGGCCATGGTGCCAGAGGGCTGAAGACCGTAGCTGCTGTCTGCAGCCAAAACCTAAGTCTGTCAGAAGTGGGATTCGAACCCACGCCTCCAGAGGAGACTGCGACCTGAACGCAGCGCCTTAGACCGCTCGGCCATCCTGACTCCCTTGTTCAGCGGAGGGTGACCTGTTGTAGCCACACCTACAGGCAGGGACAGAGAAGCTAGTTCTTCGCTGTTCAGACCGGTCAACCCACTGGCCTCGTTGGCGCAGTAGGCAGCGCGTCAGTCTCATAATCTGAAGGTCGTGAGTTCGAGCCTCACACGGGGCAGTTTGGTAATTTTTGATACCGGAGAACGCTTAGACGACAGGGCGGGCTTCTCTCTTCACCTCCGCCTGCTTGTCTCTTTCTCCTGAGGGAAAAAGGACACAGCTCAACTGAAAGGTGGACGACATGACATTTTGTGAGAAACTGTGGGGTCCAGGTAAATTCCCTGAAACCCATCCAGCAACATTGCACTCAGTTCTAGGCCACCCTTTCACATATACAATATAATGGACATTCAGTATTCACGCTGGGCTAATGCTGAATGAATGCAGAAATAGCATCCCTGTCATATTCATGTAACAAGCAGCACTGTCCTTGTGAGTTTTTCTTAAGGGTAATATCATGCTGGCATTCGGACTGAAATTCCCTGTCACTGGGAAGGCAAGCTTTCGTGAACCTTAAAGTAATGCTGTATTTATCGTAATGAAGTGTTGACTCGATTCTAATACAGCTTCACATATTCTACCAAGTCAAGGCTTCAGAGAAAGCTGTTGCGATCAATGCGTCAGGGACACGCTTTTCTTGACGTGACACAAGGCAAAGTTACAGCCTTCCTTGGCCATGGTGCCAGAGGGCTGTCTGCAGCCAAAACCTAAGTCTGTCAGAAGTGGGATTCGAACCCACGCCTCCAGAGGAGACTGCGACCTGAACGCAGCGCCTTAGACCGCTCGGCCATCCTGACTCGCTTTTTCAGCGGAGGGTGACCTGTTGTAGCCACACCTACAGGCAGGGACAGAGAAGCTAGTTCTTCGCTGTTCAGACCGGTCAGCCCACTGGCCTCGTTGGCGCAGTAGGCAGCGCGTCAGTCTCATAATCTGAAGGTCGTGAGTTCGAGCCTCACACGGGGCAGTTTGGTAATTTTTGATACCGGAGAACGCTTAGACGACAGGGCGGGCTTCTCTCTTCACCTCCGCCTGCTTGTCTCTTTCTCCTGAGGGAAAAAGGACACAGCTCAACTGAAAGGTGGACGACATGACATTTTGTGAGAAACTGTGGGGTCCAGGTAAATTCCCTGAAACCCATCCAGCAACATTGCACTCAGTTCTAGGCCACCCTTTCACATATACAATATAATGGACATTCAGTATTCACGCTGGGCTAATGCTGAATGAATGCAGAAATAGCATCCCTGTCATATTCATGTAACAAGCAGCACTGTCCTTGTGAGTTTTTCTTAAGGGTAATATCATGCTGGCATTCGGACTGAAATTCCCTGTCACTGGGAAGGCAAGCTTTCGTGAACCTTAAAGTAATGCTGTATTTATCGTAATGAAGTGTTGACTCGATTCTAATACAGCTTCACATATTCTACCAAGTCAAGGCTTCAGAGAAAGCTGTTGCGATCAATGCGTCAGGGACACGCTTTTCTTGACGTGACACAAGGCAAAGTTGGCAAAGTTACAGCCTTCCTTGGCCATGCTGCCAGAGGGCTGAAGACCGTAGCTGCTGTCTGCAGCCAAAACCTAAGTCTGTCAGAAGTGGGATTCGAACCCACGCCTCCAGAGGAGACTGCGACCTGAACGCAGCGCCTTAGACCGCTCGGCCATCCTGACTCGCTTGTTCAGCGGAGGGTGACCTGTTGTAGCCACACCTACAGGCAGGGACAGAGAAGCTAGTTCTTCGCTGTTCAGACCGGCCAACCCACCGGCCTCGTTGGCGCAGTAGGCAGCGCGTCAGTCTCATAATCTGAAGGTCGTGAGTTCGAGCCTCACACGGGGCAGTTTGGTAATTTTTGATACCGGAGAACGCTTAGACGACAGGGCGGGCTTCTCTCTTCACCTCCGCCTGCTTGTCTCTTTCTCCTGAGGGAAAAAGGACACAGCTCAACTGAAAGGTGGACGACATGACATTTTGTGAGAAACTGTGGGGTCCAGGTAAATTCCCTGAAACCCATCCAGCAACATTGCACTCAGTTCTAGGCCACCCTTTCACATATACAATATAATGGACATTCAGTATTCACGCTGGGCTAATGCTGAATGAATGCAGAAATAGCATCCCTGTCATATTCATGTAACAAGCAGCACTGTCCTTGTGAGTTTTTCTTAAGGGTAATATCATGCTGGCATTCGGACTGAAATTCCCTGTCACTGGGAAGGCAAGCTTTCGTGAACCTTAAAGTAATGCTGTATTTATCGTAATGAAGTGTTGACTCGATTCTAATACAGCTTCACATATTCTACCAAGTCAAGGCTTCAGAGAAAGCTGTTGCGATCAATGCGTCAGGGACACGCTTTTCTTGACGTGACACAAGGCAAAGTTGGCAAAGTTACAGCCTTCCTTGGCCATGGTGCCAGAGGGCTGAAGACCGTAGCTGCTGTCTGCAGCCAAAACCTAAGTCTGTCAGAAGTGGGATTCGAACCCACGCCTCCAGAGGAGACTGCGACCTGAACGCAGCGCCTTAGACCGCTCGGCCATCCTGACTCCCTTGTTCAGCGGAGGGTGACCTGTTGTAGCCACACCTACAGGCAGGGACAGAGAAGCTAGTTCTTCGCTGTTCAGACCGGTCAACCCACTGGCCTCGTTGGCGCAGTAGGCAGCGCGTCAGTCTCATAATCTGAAGGTCGTGAGTTCGAGCCTCACACGGGGCAGTTTGGTAATTTTTGATACCGGAGAACGCTTAGACGACAGGGCGGGCTTCTCTCTTCACCTCCGCCTGCTTGTCTCTTTCTCCTGAGGGAAAAAGGACACAGCTCAACTGAAAGGTGGACGACATGACATTTTGTGAGAAACTGTGGGGTCCAGGTAAATTCCCTGAAACCCATCCAGCAACATTGCACTCAGTTCTAGGCCACCCTTTCACATATACAATATAATGGACATTCAGTATTCACGCTGGGCTAATGCTGAATGAATGCAGAAATAGCATCCCTGTCATATTCATGTAACAAGCAGCACTGTCCTTGTGAGTTTTTCTTAAGGGTAATATCATGCTGGCATTCGGACTGAAATTCCCTGTCACTGGGAAGGCAAGCTTTCGTGAACCTTAAAGTAATGCTGTATTTATCGTAATGAAGTGTTGACTCGATTCTAATACAGCTTCACATATTCTACCAAGTCAAGGCTTCAGAGAAAGCTGTTGCGATCAATGCGTCAGGGACACGCTTTTCTTGACGTGACACAAGGCAAAGTTGGCAAAGTTACAGCCTTCCTTGGCCATGCTGCCAGAGGGCTGAAGACCGTAGCTGCTGTCTGCAGCCAAAACCTAAGTCTGTCAGAAGTGGGATTCGAACCCACGCCTCCAGAGGAGACTGCGACCTGAACGCAGCGCCTTAGACCGCTCGGCCATCCTGACTCGCTTGTTCAGCGGAGGGTGACCTGTTGTAGCCACACCTACAGGCAGGGACAGAGAAGCTAGTTCTTCGCTGTTCAGACCGGCCAACCCACCGGCCTCGTTGGCGCAGTAGGCAGCGCGTCAGTCTCATAATCTGAAGGTCGTGAGTTCGAGCCTCACTCGGGGCAGTTTCGTAATTTTTGATACCGGAGAACGCTTAGACGACAGGGCGGGCTTCTCTCTTCACCTCCGCCTGCTTGTCTCTTTCTCCTGAGGGAAAAAGGACACAGCTCAACTGAAAGGTGGACGACATGACATTTTGTGAGAAACTGTGGGGTCCAGGTAAATTCCCTGAAACCCATCCAGCAACATTGCACTCAGTTCTAGGCCACCCTTTCACATATACAATATAATGGACATTCAGTATTCACGCTGGGCTAATGCTGAATGAATGCAGAAATAGCATCCCTGTCATATTCATGTAACAAGCAGCACTGTCCTTGTGAGTTTTTCTTAAGGGTAATATCATGCTGGCATTCGGACTGAAATTCCCTGTCACTGGGAAGGCAAGCTTTCGTGAACCTTAAAGTAATGCTGTATTTATCGTAATGAAGTGTTGACTCGATTCTAATACAGCTTCACATATTCTACCAAGTCAAGGCTTCAGAGAAAGCTGTTGCGATCAATGCGTCAGGGACACGCTTTTCTTGACGTGACACAAGGCAAAGTTACAGCCTTCCTTGGCCATGGTGCCAGAGGGCTGTCTGCAGCCAAAACCTAAGTCTGTCAGAAGTGGGATTCGAACCCACGCCTCCAGAGGAGACTGCGACCTGAACGCAGCGCCTTAGACCGCTCGGCCATCCTGACTCGCTTTTTCAGCGGAGGGTGACCTGTTGTAGCCACACCTACAGGCAGGGACAGAGAAGCTAGTTCTTCGCTGTTCAGACCGGTCAACCCACTGGCCTCGTTGGCGCAGTAGGCAGCGCGTCAGTCTCATAATCTGAAGGTCGTGAGTTCGAGCCTCACACGGGGCAGTTTGGTAATTTTTGATACCGGAGAACGCTTAGACGACAGGGCGGGCTTCTCTCTTCACCTCCGCCTGCTTGTCTCTTTCTCCTGAGGGAAAAAGGACACAGCTCAACTGAAAGGTGGACGACATGACATTTTGTGAGAAACTGTGGGGTCCAGGTAAATTCCCTGAAACCCATCCAGCAACATTGCACTCAGTTCTAGGCCACCCTTTCACATATACAATATAATGGACATTCAGTATTCACGCTGGGCTAATGCTGAATGAATGCAGAAATAGCATCCCTGTCATATTCATGTAACAAGCAGCACTGTCCTTGTGAGTTTTTCTTAAGGGTAATATCATGCTGGCATTCGGACTGAAATTCCCTGTCACTGGGAAGGCAAGCTTTCGTGAACCTTAAAGTAATGCTGTATTTATCGTAATGAAGTGTTGACTCGATTCTAATACAGCTTCACATATTCTACCAAGTCAAGGCTTCAGAGAAAGCTGTTGCGATCAATGCGTCAGGGACACGCTTTTCTTGACGTGACACAAGGCAAAGTTACAGCCTTCCTTGGCCATGGTGCCAGAGGGCTGTCTGCAGCCAAAACCTAAGTCTGTCAGAAGTGGGATTCGAACCCACGCCTCCAGAGGAGACTGTGACCTGAACGCAGCGCCTTAGACCGCTCGGCCATCCTGACTCGCTTGCTCAGCGGAGGGTGACCTGTTGTAGCCACACCTACAGGCAGGGACAGAGAAGCTAGTTCTTCGCTGTTCAGACCGGTCAACCCACTGGCCTCGTTGGCGCAGTAGGCAGCGCGTCAGTCTCATAATCTGAAGGTCGTGAGTTCGAGCCTCACACGGGGCAGTTTGGTCATTTTTGATACCGGAGAACGCTTAGACGACAGGGCGGGCTTCTCTCTTCACCTCCGCCTGCTTGTCTCTTTCTCCTGAGGGAAAAAGGACACAGCTCAACTGAAAGGTGGACGACATGACATTTTGTGAGAAACTGTGGGGTCCAGGTAAATTCCCTGAAACCCATCCAGCAACATTGCACTCAGTTCTAGGCCACCCTTTCACATATACAATATAATGGACATTCAGTATTCACGCTGGGCTAATGCTGAATGAATGCAGAAATAGCATCCCTGTCATATTCATGTAACAAGCAGCACTGTCCTTGTGAGTTTTTCTTAAGGGTAATATCATGCTGGCATTCGGACTGAAATTCCCTGTCACTGGGAAGGCAAGCTTTCGTGAACCTTAAAGTAATGCTGTATTTATCGTAATGAAGTGTTGACTCGATTCTAATACAGCTTCACATATTCTACCAAGTCAAGGCTTCAGAGAAAGCTGTTGCGATCAATGCGTCAGGGACACGCTTTTCTTGACGTGACACAAGGCAAAGTTACAGCCTTCCTTGGCCATGGTGCCAGAGGGCTGTCTGCAGCCAAAACCTAAGTCTGTCAGAAGTGGGATTCGAACCCACGCCTCCAGAGGAGACTGCGACCTGAACGCAGCGCCTTAGACCGCTCGGCCATCCTGACTCGCTTGCTCAGCGGAGGGTGACCTGTTGTAGCCACACCTACAGGCAGGGACAGAGAAGCTAGTTCTTCGCTGTTCAGACCGGTCAAACCACCGGCCTCGTTGGCGCAGTAGGCAGCGTGTCAGTCTCATAATCTGAAGGTCGTGAGTTCGAGCCTCACACGGGGCAGTTTGGTCATTTTTGATACCGGAGAACGCTTAGACGACAGGGCGGGCTTCTCTCTTCACCTCCGCCTGCTTGTCTCTTTCTCCTGAGGGAAAAAGGACACAGCTCAACTGAAAGGTGGACGACATGACATTTTGTGAGAAACTGTGGGGTCCAGGTAAATTCCCTGAAACCCATCCAGCAACATTGCACTCAGTTCTAGGCCACCCTTTCACATATACAATATAATGGACATTCAGTATTCACGCTGGGCTAATGCTGAATGAATGCAGAAATAGCATCCCTGTCATATTCATGTAACAAGCAGCACTGTCCTTGTGAGTTTTTCTTAAGGGTAATATCATGCTGGCATTCGGACTGAAATTCCCTGTCACTGGGAAGGCAAGCTTTCGTGAACCTTAAAGTAATGCTGTATTTATCGTAATGAAGTGTTGACTCGATTCTAATACAGCTTCACATATTCTACCAAGTCAAGGCTTCAGAGAAAGCTGTTGCGATCAATGCGTCAGGGACACGCTTTTCTTGACGTGACACAAGGCAAAGTTACAGCCTTCCTTGGCCATGGTGCCAGAGGGCTGTCTGCAGCCAAAACCTAAGTCTGTCAGAAGTGGGATTCGAACCCACGCCTCCAGAGGAGACTGCGACCTGAACGCAGCGCCTTAGACCGCTCGGCCATCCTGACTCGCTTTTTCAGCGGAGGGTGACCTGTTGTAGCCACACCTACAGGCAGGGACAGAGAAGCTAGTTCTTCGCTGTTCAGACCGGCCAACCCACTGGCCTCGTTGGCGCAGTAGGCAGCGCGTCAGTCTCATTATCTGAAGGTCGTGAGTTCGAGCCTCACACGGGGCAGTTTGGTAATTTTTGATACCGGAGAACGCTTAGACGACAGGGCGGGCTTCTCTCTTCACCTCCGCCTGCTTGTCTCTTTCTCCTGAGGGAAAAAGGACACAGCTCAACTGAAAGGTGGACGACATGACATTTTGTGAGAAACTGTGGGGTCCAGGTAAATTCCCTGAAACCCATCCAGCAACATTGCACTCAGTTCTAGGCCACCCTTTCACATATACAATATAATGGACATTCAGTATTCACGCTGGGCTAATGCTGAATGAATGCAGAAATAGCATCCCTGTCATATTCATGTAACAAGCAGCACTGTCCTTGTGAGTTTTTCTTAAGGGTAATATCATGCTGGCATTCGGACTGAAATTCCCTGTCACTGGGAAGGCAAGCTTTCGTGAACCTTAAAGTAATGCTGTATTTATCGTAATGAAGTGTTGACTCGATTCTAATACAGCTTCACATATTCTACCAAGTCAAGGCTTCAGAGAAAGCTGTTGCGATCAATGCGTCAGGGACACGCTTTTCTTGACGTGACACAAGGCAAAGTTGGCAAAGTTACAGCCTTCCTTGGCCATGCTGCCAGAGGGCTGAAGACCGTAGCTGCTGTCTGCAGCCAAAACCTAAGTCTGTCAGAAGTGGGATTCGAACCCACGCCTCCAGAGGAGACTGCGACCTGAACGCAGCGCCTTAGACCGCTCGGCCATCCTGACTCGCTTGTTCAGCGGAGGGTGACCTGTTGTAGCCACACCTACAGGCAGGGACAGAGAAGCTAGTTCTTCGCTGTTCAGACCGGCCAACCCACCGGCCTCGTTGGCGCAGTAGGCAGCGCGTCAGTCTCATAATCTGAAGGTCGTGAGTTCGAGCCTCACTCGGGGCAGTTTCGTAATTTTTGATACCGGAGAACGCTTAGACGACAGGGCGGGCTTCTCTCTTCACCTCCGCCTGCTTGTCTCTTTCTCCTGAGGGAAAAAGGACACAGCTCAACTGAAAGGTGGACGACATGACATTTTGTGAGAAACTGTGGGGTCCAGGTAAATTCCCTGAAACCCATCCAGCAACATTGCACTCAGTTCTAGGCCACCCTTTCACATATACAATATAATGGACATTCAGTATTCACGCTGGGCTAATGCTGAATGAATGCAGAAATAGCATCCCTGTCATATTCATGTAACAAGCAGCACTGTCCTTGTGAGTTTTTCTTAAGGGTAATATCATGCTGGCATTCGGACTGAAATTCCCTGTCACTGGGAAGGCAAGCTTTCGTGAACCTTAAAGTAATGCTGTATTTATCGTAATGAAGTGTTGACTCGATTCTAATACAGCTTCACATATTCTACCAAGTCAAGGCTTCAGAGAAAGCTGTTGCGATCAATGCGTCAGGGACACGCTTTTCTTGACGTGACACAAGGCAAAGTTACAGCCTTCCTTGGCCATGGTGCCAGAGGGCTGTCTGCAGCCAAAACCTAAGTCTGTCAGAAGTGGGATTCGAACCCACGCCTCCAGAGGAGACTGCGACCTGAACGCAGCGCCTTAGACCGCTCGGCCATCCTGACTCGCTTGCTCAGCGGAGGGTGACCTGTTGTAGCCACACCTACAGGCAGGGACAGAGAAGCTAGTTCTTCGCTGTTCAGACCGGTCAACCCACCGGCCTCGTTGGTGCAGTAAGCAGCGCGTCAGTCTCATAATCTGAAGGTCGTGAGTTCGAGCCTCACACGGGGCAGTTTGGTCATTTTTGATACCGGAGAACGCTTAGACGACAGGGCGGGTTTCTCTCTTCACCTCCGCCTGCTTGTCTCTTTCTCCTGAGGGAAAAAGGACACAGCTCAACTGAAAGGTGGACGACATGACATTTTGTGAGAAACTGTGAGGTCCAGGTAAATTCCCTGAAACCCATCCAGCAACATTGCACTCAGTTCTAGGCCACCCTTTCACATATACAATATAATGGACATTCAGTATTCACGCTGGGCTAATGCTGAATGAATGCAGAAATAGCATCCCTGTCATATTCATGTAACAAGCAGCACTGTCCTTGTGAGTTTTTCTTAAGGGTAATATCATGCTGGCATTCGGACTGAAATTCCCTGTCACTGGGAAGGCAAGCTTTCGTGAACCTTAAAGTAATGCTGTATTTATCGTAATGAAGTGTTGACTCGATTCTAATACAGCTTCACATATTCTACCAAGTCAAGGCTTCAGAGAAAGCTGTTGCGATCAATGCGTCAGGGACACGCTTTTCTTGACGTGACACAAGGCAAAGTTACAGCCTTCCTTGGCCATGGTGCCAGAGGGCTGTCTGCAGCCAAAACCTAAGTCTGTCAGAAGTGGGATTCGAACCCACGCCTCCAGAGGAGACTGCGACCTGAACGCAGCGCCTTAGACCGCTCGGCCATCCTGACTCGCTTTTTCAGCGGAGGGTGACCTGTTGTAGCCACACCTACAGGCAGGGACAGAGAAGCTAGTTCTTCGCTGTTCAGACCAGTCAACCCACTGGCCTCGTTGGCGCAGTAGGCAGCGCGTCAGTCTCATTATCTGAAGGTCGTGAGTTCGAGCCTCACACGGGGCAGTTTGGTAATTTTTGATACCGGAGAACGCTTAGACGACAGGGCGGGCTTCTCTCTTCACCTCCGCCTGCTTGTCTCTTTCTCCTGAGGGAAAAAGGACACAGCTCAACTGAAAGGTGGACGACATGACATTTTGTGAGAAACTGTGGGGTCCAGGTAAATTCCCTGAAACCCATCCAGCAACATTGCACTCAGTTCTAGGCCACCCTTTCACATATACAATATAATGGACATTCAGTATTCACGCTGGGCTAATGCTGAATGAATGCAGAAATAGCATCCCTGTCATATTCATGTAACAAGCAGCACTGTCCTTGTGAGTTTTTCTTAAGGGTAATATCATGCTGGCATTCGGACTGAAATTCCCTGTCACTGGGAAGGCAAGCTTTCGTGAACCTTAAAGTAATGCTGTATTTATCGTAATGAAGTGTTGACTCGATTCTAATACAGCTTCACATATTCTACCAAGTCAAGGCTTCAGAGAAAGCTGTTGCGATCAATGCGTCAGGGACACGCTTTTCTTGACGTGACACAAGGCAAAGTTGGCAAAGTTACAGCCTTCCTTGGCCATGCTGCCAGAGGGCTGAAGACCGTAGCTGCTGTCTGCAGCCAAAACCTAAGTCTGTCAGAAGTGGGATTCGAACCCACGCCTCCAGAGGAGACTGCGACCTGAACGCAGCGCCTTAGACCGCTCGGCCATCCTGACTCGCTTGTTCAGCGGAGGGTGACCTGTTGTAGCCACACCTACAGGCAGGGACAGAGAAGCTAGTTCTTCGCTGTTCAGACCGGCCAACCCACCGGCCTCGTTGGCGCAGTAGGCAGCGCGTCAGTCTCATAATCTGAAGGTCGTGAGTTCGAGCCTCACTCGGGGCAGTTTCGTAATTTTTGATACCGGAGAACGCTTAGACGACAGGGCGGGCTTCTCTCTTCACCTCCGCCTGCTTGTCTCTTTCTCCTGAGGGAAAAAGGACACAGCTCAACTGAAAGGTGGACGACATGACATTTTGTGAGAAACTGTGGGGTCCAGGTAAATTCCCTGAAACCCATCCAGCAACATTGCACTCAGTTCTAGGCCACCCTTTCACATATACAATATAATGGACATTCAGTATTCACGCTGGGCTAATGCTGAATGAATGCAGAAATAGCATCCCTGTCATATTCATGTAACAAGCAGCACTGTCCTTGTGAGTTTTTCTTAAGGGTAATATCATGCTGGCATTCGGACTGAAATTCCCTGTCACTGGGAAGGCAAGCTTTCGTGAACCTTAAAGTAATGCTGTATTTATCGTAATGAAGTGTTGACTCGATTCTAATACAGCTTCACATATTCTACCAAGTCAAGGCTTCAGAGAAAGCTGTTGCGATCAATGCGTCAGGGACACGCTTTTCTTGACGTGACACAAGGCAAAGTTACAGCCTTCCTTGGCCATGGTGCCAGAGGGCTGTCTGCAGCCAAAACCTAAGTCTGTCAGAAGTGGGATTCGAACCCACGCCTCCAGAGGAGACTGCGACCTGAACGCAGCGCCTTAGACCGCTCGGCCATCCTGACTCGCTTTTTCAGCGGAGGGTGACCTGTTGTAGCCACACCTACAGGCAGGGACAGAGAAGCTAGTTCTTCGCTGTTCAGACCGGTCAACCCACTGGCCTCGTTGGCGCAGTAGGCAGCGCGTCAGTCTCATAATCTGAAGGTCGTGAGTTCGAGCCTCACACGGGGCAGTTTGGTAATTTTTGATACCGGAGAACGCTTAGACGACAGGGCGGGCTTCTCTCTTCACCTCCGCCTGCTTGTCTCTTTCTCCTGAGGGAAAAAGGACACAGCTCAACTGAAAGGTGGACGACATGACATTTTGTGAGAAACTGTGGGGTCCAGGTAAATTCCCTGAAACCCATCCAGCAACATTGCACTCAGTTCTAGGCCACCCTTTCACATATACAATATAATGGACATTCAGTATTCACGCTGGGCTAATGCTGAATGAATGCAGAAATAGCATCCCTGTCATATTCATGTAACAAGCAGCACTGTCCTTGTGAGTTTTTCTTAAGGGTAATATCATGCTGGCATTCGGACTGAAATTCCCTGTCACTGGGAAGGCAAGCTTTCGTGAACCTTAAAGTAATGCTGTATTTATCGTAATGAAGTGTTGACTCGATTCTAATACAGCTTCACATATTCTACCAAGTCAAGGCTTCAGAGAAAGCTGTTGCGATCAATGCGTCAGGGACACGCTTTTCTTGACGTGACACAAGGCAAAGTTACAGCCTTCCTTGGCCATGGTGCCAGAGGGCTGTCTGCAGCCAAAACCTAAGTCTGTCAGAAGTGGGATTCGAACCCACGCCTCCAGAGGAGACTGCGACCTGAACGCAGCGCCTTAGACCGCTCGGCCATCCTGACTCGCTTGCTCAGCGGAGGGTGACCTGTTGTAGCCACACCTACAGGCAGGGACAGAGAAGCTAGTTCTTCGCTGTTCAGACCGGTCAACCCACCGGCCTCGTTGGCGCAGTAGGCAGCGTGTCAGTCTCATAATCTGAAGGTCGTGAGTTCGAGCCTCACACGGGGCAGTTTGGTCATTTTTGATACCGGAGAACGCTTAGACGACAGGGCGGGCTTCTCTCTTCACCTCCGCCTGCTTGTCTCTTTCTCCTGAGGGAAAAAGGACACAGCTCAACTGAAAGGTGGACGACATGACATTTTGTGAGAAACTGTGGGGTCCAGGTAAATTCCCTGAAACCCATCCAGCAACATTGCACTCAGTTCTAGGCCACCCTTTCACATATACAATATAATGGACATTCAGTATTCACGCTGGGCTAATGCTGAATGAATGCAGAAATAGCATCCCTGTCATATTCATGTAACAAGCAGCACTGTCCTTGTGAGTTTTTCTTAAGGGTAATATCATGCTGGCATTCGGACTGAAATTCCCTGTCACTGGGAAGGCAAGCTTTCGTGAACCTTAAAGTAATGCTGTATTTATCGTAATGAAGTGTTGACTCGATTCTAATACAGCTTCACATATTCTACCAAGTCAAGGCTTCAGAGAAAGCTGTTGCGATCAATGCGTCAGGGACACGCTTTTCTTGACGTGACACAAGGCAAAGTTACAGCCTTCCTTGGCCATGGTGCCAGAGGGCTGTCTGCAGCCAAAACCTAAGTCTGTCAGAAGTGGGATTCGAACCCACGCCTCCAGAGGAGACTGCGACCTGAACGCAGCGCCTTAGACCGCTCGGCCATCCTGACTCGCTTTTTCAGCGGAGGGTGACCTGTTGTAGCCACACCTACAGGCAGGGACAGAGAAGCTAGTTCTTCGCTGTTCAGACCGGCCAACCCACTGGCCTCGTTGGCGCAGTAGGCAGCGCGTCAGTCTCATTATCTGAAGGTCGTGAGTTCGAGCCTCACACGGGGCAGTTTGGTAATTTTTGATACCGGAGAACGCTTAGACGACAGGGCGGGCTTCTCTCTTCACCTCCGCCTGCTTGTCTCTTTCTCCTGAGGGAAAAAGGACACAGCTCAACTGAAAGGTGGACGACATGACATTTTGTGAGAAACTGTGGGGTCCAGGTAAATTCCCTGAAACGCATCCAGCAACATTGCACTCAGTTCTAGTCCACCCTTTCACATATACAATATAATGGACATTCAGTATTCACGCTGGGCTAATGCTGAATGAATGCAGAAATAGCATCCCTGTCATATTCATGTAACAAGCAGCACTGTCCTTGTGAGTTTTTCTTAAGGGTAATATCATGCTGGCATTCGGACTGAAATTCCCTGTCACTGGGAAGGCAAGCTTTCGTGAACCTTAAAGTAATGCTGTATTTATCGTAATGAAGTGTTGACTCGATTCTAATACAGCTTCACATATTCTACCAAGTCAAGGCTTCAGAGAAAGCTGTTGCGATCAATGCGTCAGGGACACGCTTTTCTTGACGTGACACAAGGCAAAGTTGGCAAAGTTACAGCCTTCCTTGGCCATGCTGCCAGAGGGCTGAAGACCGTAGCTGCTGTCTGCAGCCAAAACCTAAGTCTGTCAGAAGTGGGATTCGAACCCACGCCTCCAGAGGAGACTGCGACCTGAACGCCAGCTGCCGAAGGATAGTCCGACATTATTTTGGAAATGTCGAGCAATGTTGAACTGTGCAGCCAATCACGTCGAAGCACTATAACATTTGGGCCAATCGCGTCGAAGCGCTTCAACATTTCCAGCCAATCATAAAGCGCTATTCTTAACATTTTCTTAACATTTTCGACATTTGACCAATCAGAGTAGAAGAGAATGTCGACGGCACGTTTTCGCGTATTGCCGCTAGGCGGAGGAGTCAGCGTTCTAGTCAGGTGTCAATCAAATTGCCGAACCGAGCCGAAGGTGTACGAAAGAATGACACATCCTCAGGGGGCGTGTCAGTGGTCAAAAATACTTGTTTGAATACTTATTTAATATTTCATTTTATTTATTTAATATTCATTACTGGATTGTTGGAATATTTGTAAAATTAAAAACAAACTGGGAAATTATTGCTTTTTGTTTTTTACTTTTATTTCCCTTTTCATTTATTGTTCTTTGAATACTTATTTAATATTTTATTTTATTTATTTAATATTGATTACCATTCTGTTGGCACAATTGCAAAATAAAAACAAACTGGAAAATTATTGTTTTTTTGTTTTTTACTTTTATTTTCATTTTATTTCCCTTTTCATTTATTTTTGTTTGAAAACGTATTTAATATTTCATTTTATTTATTTAATATTCATTACTGTATTGTTGGAATAATTGTAAAATAAAAACAAACTGGAAAGTTATTGTTTTTTACATTTATTTTCATTTTATTTCCCTTTTCATTTATTGTTGTTTAAAAACTTATTCAATATTTAATTTTATTTATTTAATATTCATAACTGTATTGTTGGAATAATTGTAAAATAAAAACAAACTGGGAAATTATTGCTTTTTGTTTTTTACTTTTATTTCCCTTTTCATTTATTGTTGTTTAAACTTATTTAATATTTCATTTTATTTATTTAATATTCATTACTGTATTGTTGGAATAATTGTAAAATAAAAACAAACTGGAAAGTTATTGCTTTTTGTTTTTTACTTTTATTTTCATTTTATTTCCCTTTTCATTTATTGTTGTTTGAAAACTTATTTAATATTTCATTTTATTTATTTAATATTCATTACTGTATTGTTGGAATAATTGTAAAATAAAAACAAACTGGGAAATTATTGCTTTTTGTTTTTTACTTTTATTTTCATTTTATTTCCCTTTTCATTTATTGTTGTTTGAAAACTTATTTAATAGTTAGTATAATTGTATTCATTTAATATTCATTACTGTTCTGTTGGCATGATTGTAAATTATAATTTTCAGCATATTAATGACTATTTTATTCTAAATACTATCTTTTTTTCATTAAAAATAACAGATTTATAAGTGTCTTGAATGAATGTAACATACAAAACTCCTAATCAGAATAAGTAATATCAATTAAACAAAGAATAATAGTATGCTTAATCAGAATAAATAATATTAATACAACAACTACAAAATAATAAGTAATAATAACATCAACATCAACAATACCACAGTTCCATTGGCATTCTTTATTTTTCATGAAAGAATTGTACATATGTACATTTCATTAACCTTCAAAATTGCATTTATTTAATGAAATTAACAATATAACAATAACAATACAAAAAGGTGCCTTTATCTGGATTCGAACCCCGGTCTTGGTGATCGCCTACAATAGGAAACAGTGTAATATAAATGCGCGATTTTCACGCACAAAGAAACCTGAAAATGTATCGTAGCGTGCATGCTAAGGAAGTATTATGTTCCAACGTCACATTTCACTCTTTCTTTTCGTCATTTTTTCTCTTTCTTCTTCCCTTTCTCCTTTTCTTCCTTCCCCCTTTTCTTCCCTTCTTCCCCGTCTTTGACGGACTATTGTTCCCCAGCTTGAACGCAGCGCCTTAGACCGCTCGGCCATCCTGACTCGCTTTTTCAGCGGAGGGTGACCTGTTGTAGCCACACCTACAGGCAGGGACAGAGAAGCTAGTTCTTCGCTGTTCAGACCAGTCAACCCACTGGCCTCGTTGGCGCAGTAGGCAGCGCGTCAGTCTCATTATCTGAAGGTCGTGAGTTCGAGCCTCACACGGGGCAGTTTGGTAATTTTTGATACCGGAGAACGCTTAGACGACAGGGCGGGCTTCTCTCTTCACCTCCGCCTGCTTGTCTCTTTCTCCTGAGGGAAAAAGGACACAGCTCAACTGAAAGGTGGACGACATGACATTTTGTGAGAAACTGTGGGGTCCAGGTAAATTCCCTGAAACCCATCCAGCAACATTGCACTCAGTTCTAGGCCACCCTTTCACATATACAATATAATGGACATTCAGTATTCACGCTGGGCTAATGCTGAATGAATGCAGAAATAGCATCCCTGTCATATTCATGTAACAAGCAGCACTGTCCTTGTGAGTTTTTCTTAAGGGTAATATCATGCTGGCATTCGGACTGAAATTCCCTGTCACTGGGAAGGCAAGCTTTCGTGAACCTTAAAGTAATGCTGTATTTATCGTAATGAAGTGTTGACTCGATTCTAATACAGCTTCACATATTCTACCAAGTCAAGGCTTCAGAGAAAGCTGTTGCGATCAATGCGTCAGGGACACGCTTTTCTTGACGTGACACAAGGCAAAGTTGGCAAAGTTACAGCCTTCCTTGGCCATGCTGCCAGAGGGCTGAAGACCGTAGCTGCTGTCTGCAGCCAAAACCTAAGTCTGTCAGAAGTGGGATTCGAACCCACGCCTCCAGAGGAGACTGCGACCTGAACGCAGCGCCTTAGACCGCTCGGCCATCCTGACTCGCTTGTTCAGCGGAGGGTGACCTGTTGTAGCCACACCTACAGGCAGGGACAGAGAAGCTAGTTCTTCGCTGTTCAGACCGGCCAACCCACCGGCCTCGTTGGCGCAGTAGGCAGCGCGTCAGTCTCATAATCTGAAGGTCGTGAGTTCGAGCCTCACTCGGGGCAGTTTCGTAATTTTTGATACCGGAGAACGCTTAGACGACAGGGCGGGCTTCTCTCTTCACCTCCGCCTGCTTGTCTCTTTCTCCTGAGGGAAAAAGGACACAGCTCAACTGAAAGGTGGACGACATGACATTTTGTGAGAAACTGTGGGGTCCAGGTAAATTCCCTGAAACCCATCCAGCAACATTGCACTCAGTTCTAGGCCACCCTTTCACATATACAATATAATGGACATTCAGTATTCACGCTGGGCTAATGCTGAATGAATGCAGAAATAGCATCCCTGTCATATTCATGTAACAAGCAGCACTGTCCTTGTGAGTTTTTCTTAAGGGTAATATCATGCTGGCATTCGGACTGAAATTCCCTGTCACTGGGAAGGCAAGCTTTCGTGAACCTTAAAGTAATGCTGTATTTATCGTAATGAAGTGTTGACTCGATTCTAATACAGCTTCACATATTCTACCAAGTCAAGGCTTCAGAGAAAGCTGTTGCGATCAATGCGTCAGGGACACGCTTTTCTTGACGTGACACAAGGCAAAGTTACAGCCTTCCTTGGCCATGGTGCCAGAGGGCTGTCTGCAGCCAAAACCTAAGTCTGTCAGAAGTGGGATTCGAACCCACGCCTCCAGAGGAGACTGCGACCTGAACGCAGCGCCTTAGACCGCTCGGCCATCCTGACTCGCTTTTTCAGCGGAGGGTGACCTGTTGTAGCCACACCTACAGGCAGGGACAGAGAAGCTAGTTCTTCGCTGTTCAGACCGGTCAACCCACTGGCCTCGTTGGCGCAGTAGGCAGCGCGTCAGTCTCATAATCTGAAGGTCGTGAGTTCGAGCCTCACACGGGGCAGTTTGGTAATTTTTGATACCGGAGAACGCTTAGACGACAGGGCGGGCTTCTCTCTTCACCTCCGCCTGCTTGTCTCTTTCTCCTGAGGGAAAAAGGACACAGCTCAACTGAAAGGTGGACGACATGACATTTTGTGAGAAACTGTGGGGTCCAGGTAAATTCCCTGAAACCCATCCAGCAACATTGCACTCAGTTCTAGGCCACCCTTTCACATATACAATATAATGGACATTCAGTATTCACGCTGGGCTAATGCTGAATGAATGCAGAAATAGCATCCCTGTCATATTCATGTAACAAGCAGCACTGTCCTTGTGAGTTTTTCTTAAGGGTAATATCATGCTGGCATTCGGACTGAAATTCCCTGTCACTGGGAAGGCAAGCTTTCGTGAACCTTAAAGTAATGCTGTATTTATCGTAATGAAGTGTTGACTCGATTCTAATACAGCTTCACATATTCTACCAAGTCAAGGCTTCAGAGAAAGCTGTTGCGATCAATGTGTCAGGGACACGCTTTTCTTGACGTGACACAAGGAAAAGTTGGCAAAGTTACAGCCTTCCTTGGCCATGGTGCCAGAGGGCTGAAGACCGTAGCTGCTGTCTGCAGCCAAAACCTAAGTCTGTCAGAAGTGGGATTCGAACCCACGCCTCCAGAGGAGACTGCGACCTGAACGCCAGCTGCCGAAGGATAGTCCGACATTATTTTGGAAATGTCGAGCAATGTTGAACTGTGCAGCCAATCACGTCGAAGCACTATAACATTTGGGCCAATCGCGTCGAAGCGCTTCAACATTTCCAGCCAATCATAAAGCGCTATTCTTAACATTTTCTTAACATTTTCGACATTTGACCAATCAGAGTAGAAGAGAATGTCGACGGCACGTTTTCGCGTATTGCCGCTAGGCGGAGGAGTCAGCGTTCTAGTCAGGTGTCAATCAAATTGCCGAACCGAGCCGAAGGTGTACGAAAGAATGACACATCCTCAGGGGGCGTGTCAGTGGTCAAAAATACTTGTTTGAATACTTATTTAATATTTCATTTTATTTATTTAATATTCATTACTGGATTGTTGGAATATTTGTAAAATTAAAAACAAACTGGGAAATTATTGCTTTTTGTTTTTTACTTTTATTTCCCTTTTCATTTATTGTTCTTTGAATACTTATTTAATATTTTATTTTATTTATTTAATATTGATTACCATTCTGTTGGCACAATTGCAAAATAAAAACAAACTGGAAAATTATTGTTTTTTTGTTTTTTACTTTTATTTTCATTTTATTTCCCTTTTCATTTATTTTTGTTTGAAAACGTATTTAATATTTCATTTTATTTATTTAATATTCATTACTGTATTGTTGGAATAATTGTAAAATAAAAACAAACTGGAAAGTTATTGTTTTTTACATTTATTTTCATTTTATTTCCCTTTTCATTTATTGTTGTTTAAAAACTTATTCAATATTTAATTTTATTTATTTAATATTCATAACTGTATTGTTGGAATAATTGTAAAATAAAAACAAACTGGGAAATTATTGCTTTTTGTTTTTTACTTTTATTTCCCTTTTCATTTATTGTTGTTTAAACTTATTTAATATTTCATTTTATTTATTTAATATTCATTACTGTATTGTTGGAATAATTGTAAAATAAAAACAAACTGGAAAGTTATTGCTTTTTGTTTTTTACTTTTATTTTCATTTTATTTCCCTTTTCATTTATTGTTGTTTGAAAACTTATTTAATATTTCATTTTATTTATTTAATATTCATTACTGTATTGTTGGAATAATTGTAAAATAAAAACAAACTGGGAAATTATTGCTTTTTGTTTTTTACTTTTATTTTCATTTTATTTCCCTTTTCATTTATTGTTGTTTGAAAACTTATTTAATAGTTAGTATAATTGTATTCATTTAATATTCATTACTGTTCTGTTGGCATGATTGTAAATTATAATTTTCAGCATATTAATGACTATTTTATTCTAAATACTATCTTTTTTTCATTAAAAATAACAGATTTATAAGTGTCTTGAATGAATGTAACATACAAAACTCCTAATCAGAATAAGTAATATCAATTAAACAAAGAATAATAGTATGCTTAATCAGAATAAATAATATTAATACAACAACTACAAAATAATAAGTAATAATAACATCAACATCAACAATACCACAGTTCCATTGGCATTCTTTATTTTTCATGAAAGAATTGTACATATGTACATTTCATTAACCTTCAAAATTGCATTTATTTAATGAAATTAACAATATAACAATAACAATACAAAAAGGTGCCTTTATCTGGATTCGAACCCCGGTCTTGGTGATCGCCTACAATAGGAAACAGTGTAATATAAATGCGCGATTTTCACGCACAAAGAAACCTGAAAATGTATCGTAGCGTGCATGCTAAGGAAGTATTATGTTCCAACGTCACATTTCACTCTTTCTTTTCGTCATTTTTTCTCTTTCTTCTTCCCTTTCTCCTTTTCTTCCTTCCCCCTTTTCTTCCCTTCTTCCCCGTCTTTGACGGACTATTGTTCCCCAGCTTGAACGCAGCGCCTTAGACCGCTCGGCCATCCTGACTCGCTTTTTCAGCGGAGGGTGACCTGTTGTAGCCACACCTACAGGCAGGGACAGAGAAGCTAGTTCTTCGCTGTTCAGACCAGTCAACCCACTGGCCTCGTTGGCGCAGTAGGCAGCGCGTCAGTCTCATTATCTGAAGGTCGTGAGTTCGAGCCTCACACGGGGCAGTTTGGTAATTTTTGATACCGGAGAACGCTTAGACGACAGGGCGGGCTTCTCTCTTCACCTCCGCCTGCTTGTCTCTTTCTCCTGAGGGAAAAAGGACACAGCTCAACTGAAAGGTGGACGACATGACATTTTGTGAGAAACTGTGGGGTCCAGGTAAATTCCCTGAAACCCATCCAGCAACATTGCACTCAGTTCTAGGCCACCCTTTCACATATACAATATAATGGACATTCAGTATTCACGCTGGGCTAATGCTGAATGAATGCAGAAATAGCATCCCTGTCATATTCATGTAACAAGCAGCACTGTCCTTGTGAGTTTTTCTTAAGGGTAATATCATGCTGGCATTCGGACTGAAATTCCCTGTCACTGGGAAGGCAAGCTTTCGTGAACCTTAAAGTAATGCTGTATTTATCGTAATGAAGTGTTGACTCGATTCTAATACAGCTTCACATATTCTACCAAGTCAAGGCTTCAGAGAAAGCTGTTGCGATCAATGCGTCAGGGACACGCTTTTCTTGACGTGACACAAGGCAAAGTTGGCAAAGTTACAGCCTTCCTTGGCCATGCTGCCAGAGGGCTGAAGACCGTAGCTGCTGTCTGCAGCCAAAACCTAAGTCTGTCAGAAGTGGGATTCGAACCCACGCCTCCAGAGGAGACTGCGACCTGAACGCAGCGCCTTAGACCGCTCGGCCATCCTGACTCGCTTGTTCAGCGGAGGGTGACCTGTTGTAGCCACACCTACAGGCAGGGACAGAGAAGCTAGTTCTTCGCTGTTCAGACCGGCCAACCCACCGGCCTCGTTGGCGCAGTAGGCAGCGCGTCAGTCTCATAATCTGAAGGTCGTGAGTTCGAGCCTCACTCGGGGCAGTTTCGTAATTTTTGATACCGGAGAACGCTTAGACGACAGGGCGGGCTTCTCTCTTCACCTCCGCCTGCTTGTCTCTTTCTCCTGAGGGAAAAAGGACACAGCTCAACTGAAAGGTGGACGACATGACATTTTGTGAGAAACTGTGGGGTCCAGGTAAATTCCCTGAAACCCATCCAGCAACATTGCACTCAGTTCTAGGCCACCCTTTCACATATACAATATAATGGACATTCAGTATTCACGCTGGGCTAATGCTGAATGAATGCAGAAATAGCATCCCTGTCATATTCATGTAACAAGCAGCACTGTCCTTGTGAGTTTTTCTTAAGGGTAATATCATGCTGGCATTCGGACTGAAATTCCCTGTCACTGGGAAGGCAAGCTTTCGTGAACCTTAAAGTAATGCTGTATTTATCGTAATGAAGTGTTGACTCGATTCTAATACAGCTTCACATATTCTACCAAGTCAAGGCTTCAGAGAAAGCTGTTGCGATCAATGCGTCAGGGACACGCTTTTCTTGACGTGACACAAGGCAAAGTTACAGCCTTCCTTGGCCATGGTGCCAGAGGGCTGTCTGCAGCCAAAACCTAAGTCTGTCAGAAGTGGGATTCGAACCCACGCCTCCAGAGGAGACTGCGACCTGAACGCAGCGCCTTAGACCGCTCGGCCATCCTGACTCGCTTTTTCAGCGGAGGGTGACCTGTTGTAGCCACACCTACAGGCAGGGACAGAGAAGCTAGTTCTTCGCTGTTCAGACCGGTCAACCCACTGGCCTCGTTGGCGCAGTAGGCAGCGCGTCAGTCTCATAATCTGAAGGTCGTGAGTTCGAGCCTCACACGGGGCAGTTTGGTAATTTTTGATACCGGAGAACGCTTAGACGACAGGGCGGGCTTCTCTCTTCACCTCCGCCTGCTTGTCTCTTTCTCCTGAGGGAAAAAGGACACAGCTCAACTGAAAGGTGGACGACATGACATTTTGTGAGAAACTGTGGGGTCCAGGTAAATTCCCTGAAACCCATCCAGCAACATTGCACTCAGTTCTAGGCCACCCTTTCACATATACAATATAATGGACATTCAGTATTCACGCTGGGCTAATGCTGAATGAATGCAGAAATAGCATCCCTGTCATATTCATGTAACAAGCAGCACTGTCCTTGTGAGTTTTTCTTAAGGGTAATATCATGCTGGCATTCGGACTGAAATTCCCTGTCACTGGGAAGGCAAGCTTTCGTGAACCTTAAAGTAATGCTGTATTTATCGTAATGAAGTGTTGACTCGATTCTAATACAGCTTCACATATTCTACCAAGTCAAGGCTTCAGAGAAAGCTGTTGCGATCAATGCGTCAGGGACACGCTTTTCTTGACGTGACACAAGGCAAAGTTACAGCCTTCCTTGGCCATGGTGCCAGAGGGCTGTCTGCAGCCAAAACCTAAGTCTGTCAGAAGTGGGATTCGAACCCACGCCTCCAGAGGAGACTGCGACCTGAACGCAGCGCCTTAGACCGCTCGGCCATCCTGACTCGCTTGCTCAGCGGAGGGTGACCTGTTGTAGCCACACCTACAGGCAGGGACAGAGAAGCTAGTTCTTCGCTGTTCAGACCGGTCAACCCACCGGCCTCGTTGGCGCAGTAGGCAGCGTGTCAGTCTCATAATCTGAAGGTCGTGAGTTCGAGCCTCACACGGGGCAGTTTGGTCATTTTTGATACCGGAGAACGCTTAGACGACAGGGCGGGCTTCTCTCTTCACCTCCGCCTGCTTGTCTCTTTCTCCTGAGGGAAAAAGGACACAGCTCAACTGAAAGGTGGACGACATGACATTTTGTGAGAAACTGTGGGGTCCAGGTAAATTCCCTGAAACCCATCCAGCAACATTGCACTCAGTTCTAGGCCACCCTTTCACATATACAATATAATGGACATTCAGTATTCACGCTGGGCTAATGCTGAATGAATGCAGAAATAGCATCCCTGTCATATTCATGTAACAAGCAGCACTGTCCTTGTGAGTTTTTCTTAAGGGTAATATCATGCTGGCATTCGGACTGAAATTCCCTGTCACTGGGAAGGCAAGCTTTCGTGAACCTTAAAGTAATGCTGTATTTATCGTAATGAAGTGTTGACTCGATTCTAATACAGCTTCACATATTCTACCAAGTCAAGGCTTCAGAGAAAGCTGTTGCGATCAATGCGTCAGGGACACGCTTTTCTTGACGTGACACAAGGCAAAGTTACAGCCTTCCTTGGCCATGGTGCCAGAGGGCTGTCTGCAGCCAAAACCTAAGTCTGTCAGAAGTGGGATTCGAACCCACGCCTCCAGAGGAGACTGCGACCTGAACGCAGCGCCTTAGACCGCTCGGCCATCCTGACTCGCTTTTTCAGCGGAGGGTGACCTGTTGTAGCCACACCTACAGGCAGGGACAGAGAAGCTAGTTCTTCGCTGTTCAGACCGGCCAACCCACTGGCCTCGTTGGCGCAGTAGGCAGCGCGTCAGTCTCATTATCTGAAGGTCGTGAGTTCGAGCCTCACACGGGGCAGTTTGGTAATTTTTGATACCGGAGAACGCTTAGACGACAGGGCGGGCTTCTCTCTTCACCTCCGCCTGCTTGTCTCTTTCTCCTGAGGGAAAAAGGACACAGCTCAACTGAAAGGTGGACGACATGACATTTTGTGAGAAACTGTGGGGTCCAGGTAAATTCCCTGAAACCCATCCAGCAACATTGCACTCAGTTCTAGGCCACCCTTTCACATATACAATATAATGGACATTCAGTATTCACGCTGGGCTAATGCTGAATGAATGCAGAAATAGCATCCCTGTCATATTCATGTAACAAGCAGCACTGTCCTTGTGAGTTTTTCTTAAGGGTAATATCATGCTGGCATTCGGACTGAAATTCCCTGTCACTGGGAAGGCAAGCTTTCGTGAACCTTAAAGTAATGCTGTATTTATCGTAATGAAGTGTTGACTCGATTCTAATACAGCTTCACATATTCTACCAAGTCAAGGCTTCAGAGAAAGCTGTTGCGATCAATGCGTCAGGGACACGCTTTTCTTGACGTGACACAAGGCAAAGTTGGCAAAGTTACAGCCTTCCTTGGCCATGCTGCCAGAGGGCTGAAGACCGTAGCTGCTGTCTGCAGCCAAAACCTAAGTCTGTCAGAAGTGGGATTCGAACCCACGCCTCCAGAGGAGACTGCGACCTGAACGCAGCGCCTTAGACCGCTCGGCCATCCTGACTCGCTTGTTCAGCGGAGGGTGACCTGTTGTAGCCACACCTACAGGCAGGGACAGAGAAGCTAGTTCTTCGCTGTTCAGACCGGCCAACCCACCGGCCTCGTTGGCGCAGTAGGCAGCGCGTCAGTCTCATAATCTGAAGGTCGTGAGTTCGAGCCTCACTCGGGGCAGTTTCGTAATTTTTGATACCGGAGAACGCTTAGACGACAGGGCGGGCTTCTCTCTTCACCTCCGCCTGCTTGTCTCTTTCTCCTGAGGGAAAAAGGACACAGCTCAACTGAAAGGTGGACGACATGACATTTTGTGAGAAACTGTGGGGTCCAGGTAAATTCCCTGAAACCCATCCAGCAACATTGCACTCAGTTCTAGGCCACCCTTTCACATATACAATATAATGGACATTCAGTATTCACGCTGGGCTAATGCTGAATGAATGCAGAAATAGCATCCCTGTCATATTCATGTAACAAGCAGCACTGTCCTTGTGAGTTTTTCTTAAGGGTAATATCATGCTGGCATTCGGACTGAAATTCCCTGTCACTGGGAAGGCAAGCTTTCGTGAACCTTAAAGTAATGCTGTATTTATCGTAATGAAGTGTTGACTCGATTCTAATACAGCTTCACATATTCTACCAAGTCAAGGCTTCAGAGAAAGCTGTTGCGATCAATGCGTCAGGGACACGCTTTTCTTGACGTGACACAAGGCAAAGTTACAGCCTTCCTTGGCCATGGTGCCAGAGGGCTGTCTGCAGCCAAAACCTAAGTCTGTCAGAAGTGGGATTCGAACCCACGCCTCCAGAGGAGACTGCGACCTGAACGCAGCGCCTTAGACCGCTCGGCCATCCTGACTCGCTTGCTCAGCGGAGGGTGACCTGTTGTAGCCACACCTACAGGCAGGGACAGAGAAGCTAGTTCTTCGCTGTTCAGACCGGTCAACCCACCGGCCTCGTTGGTGCAGTAGGCAGCGCGTCAGTCTCATAATCTGAAGGTCGTGAGTTCGAGCCTCACACGGGGCAGTTTGGTCATTTTTGATACCGGAGAACGCTTAGACGACAGGGCGGGCTTCTCTCTTCACCTCCGCCTGCTTGTCTCTTTCTCCTGAGGGAAAAAGGACACAGCTCAACTGAAAGGTGCACGACATGACATTTTGTGAGAAACTGTGAGGTCCAGGTAAATTCCCTGAAACCCATCCAGCAACATTGCACTCAGTTCTAGGCCACCCTTTCACATATACAATATAATGGACATTCAGTATTCACGCTGGGCTAATGCTGAATGAATGCAGAAATAGCATCCCTGTCATATTCATGTAACAAGCAGCACTGTCCTTGTGAGTTTTTCTTAAGGGTAATATCATGCTGGCATTCGGACTGAAATTCCCTGTCACTGGGAAGGCAAGCTTTCGTGAACCTTAAAGTAATGCTGTATTTATCGTAATGAAGTGTTGACTCGATTCTAATACAGCTTCACATATTCTACCAAGTCAAGGCTTCAGAGAAAGCTGTTGCGATCAATGCGTCAGGGACACGCTTTTCTTGACGTGACACAAGGCAAAGTTGGCAAAGTTACAGCCTTCCTTGGCCATGGTGCCAGAGGGCTGAAGACCGTAGCTGCTGTCTGCAGCCAAAACCTAAGTCTGTCAGAAGTGGGATTCGAACCCACGCCTCCAGAGGAGACTGCGACCTGAACGCAGCGCCTTAGACCGCTCGGCCATCCTGACTCCCTTGTTCAGCGGAGGGTGACCTGTTGTAGCCACACCTACAGGCAGGGACAGAGAAGCTAGTTCTTCGCTGTTCAGACCGGTCAACCCACTGGCCTCGTTGGCGCAGTAGGCAGCGCGTCAGTCTCATAATCTGAAGGTCGTGAGTTCGAGCCTCACACGGGGCAGTTTGGTAATTTTTGATACCGGAGAACGCTTAGACGACAGGGCGGGCTTCTCTCTTCACCTCCGCCTGCTTGTCTCTTTCTCCTGAGGGAAAAAGGACACAGCTCAACTGAAAGGTGGACGACATGACATTTTGTGAGAAACTGTGGGGTCCAGGTAAATTCCCTGAAACCCATCCAGCAACATTGCACTCAGTTCTAGGCCACCCTTTCACATATACAATATAATGGACATTCAGTATTCACGCTGGGCTAATGCTGAATGAATGCAGAAATAGCATCCCTGTCATATTCATGTAACAAGCAGCACTGTCCTTGTGAGTTTTTCTTAAGGGTAATATCATGCTGGCATTCGGACTGAAATTCCCTGTCACTGGGAAGGCAAGCTTTCGTGAACCTTAAAGTAATGCTGTATTTATCGTAATGAAGTGTTGACTCGATTCTAATACAGCTTCACATATTCTACCAAGTCAAGGCTTCAGAGAAAGCTGTTGCGATCAATGCGTCAGGGACACGCTTTTCTTGACGTGACACAAGGCAAAGTTGGCAAAGTTACAGCCTTCCTTGGCCATGCTGCCAGAGGGCTGAAGACCGTAGCTGCTGTCTGCAGCCAAAACCTAAGTCTGTCAGAAGTGGGATTCGAACCCACGCCTCCAGAGGAGACTGCGACCTGAACGCAGCGCCTTAGACCGCTCGGCCATCCTGACTCGCTTGTTCAGCGGAGGGTGACCTGTTGTAGCCACACCTACAGGCAGGGACAGAGAAGCTAGTTCTTCGCTGTTCAGACCGGCCAACCCACCGGCCTCGTTGGCGCAGTAGGCAGCGCGTCAGTCTCATAATCTGAAGGTCGTGAGTTCGAGCCTCACTCGGGGCAGTTTCGTAATTTTTGATACCGGAGAACGCTTAGACGACAGGGCGGGCTTCTCTCTTCACCTCCGCCTGTTTGTCTCTTTCTCCTGAGGGAAAAAGGACACAGCTCAACTGAAAGGTGGACGACATGACATTTTGTGAGAAACTGTGGGGTCCAGGTAAATTCCCTGAAACCCATCCAGCAACATTGCACTCAGTTCTAGGCCACCCTTTCACATATACAATATAATGGACATTCAGTATTCACGCTGGGCTAATGCTGAATGAATGCAGAAATAGCATCCCTGTCATATTCATGTAACAAGCAGCACTGTCCTTGTGAGTTTTTCTTAAGGGTAATATCATGCTGGCATTCGGACTGAAATTCCCTGTCACTGGGAAGGCAAGCTTTCGTGAACCTTAAAGTAATGCTGTATTTATCGTAATGAAGTGTTGACTCGATTCTAATACAGCTTCACATATTCTACCAAGTCAAGGCTTCAGAGAAAGCTGTTGCGATCAATGCGTCAGGGACACGCTTTTCTTGACGTGACACAAGGCAAAGTTACAGCCTTCCTTGGCCATGGTGCCAGAGGGCTGTCTGCAGCCAAAACCTAAGTCTGTCAGAAGTGGGATTCGAACCCACGCCTCCAGAGGAGACTGCGACCTGAACGCAGCGCCTTAGACCGCTCGGCCATCCTGACTCGCTTTTTCAGCGGAGGGTGACCTGTTGTAGCCACACCTACAGGCAGGGACAGAGAAGCTAGTTCTTCGCTGTTCAGACCGGTCAACCCACTGGCCTCGTTGGCGCAGTAGGCAGCGCGTCAGTCTCATAATCTGAAGGTCGTGAGTTCGAGCCTCACACGGGGCAGTTTGGTAATTTTTGATACCGGAGAACGCTTAGACGACAGGGCGGGCTTCTCTCTTCACCTCCGCCTGCTTGTCTCTTTCTCCTGAGGGAAAAAGGACACAGCTCAACTGAAAGGTGGACGACATGACATTTTGTGAGAAACTGTGGGGTCCAGGTAAATTCCCTGAAACCCATCCAGCAACATTGCACTCAGTTCTAGGCCACCCTTTCACATATACAATATAATGGACATTCAGTATTCACGCTGGGCTAATGCTGAATGAATGCAGAAATAGCATCCCTGTCATATTCATGTAACAAGCAGCACTGTCCTTGTGAGTTTTTCTTAAGGGTAATATCATGCTGGCATTCGGACTGAAATTCCCTGTCACTGGGAAGGCAAGCTTTCGTGAACCTTAAAGTAATGCTGTATTTATCGTAATGAAGTGTTGACTCGATTCTAATACAGCTTCACATATTCTACCAAGTCAAGGCTTCAGAGAAAGCTGTTGCGATCAATGTGTCAGGGACACGCTTTTCTTGACGTGACACAAGGAAAAGTTGGCAAAGTTACAGCCTTCCTTGGCCATGGTGCCAGAGGGCTGAAGACCGTAGCTGCTGTCTGCAGCCAAAACCTAAGTCTGTCAGAAGTGGGATTCGAACCCACGCCTCCAGAGGAGACTGCGACCTGAACGCCAGCTGCCGAAGGATAGTCCGACATTATTTTGGAAATGTCGAGCAATGTTGAACTGTGCAGCCAATCACGTCGAAGCACTATAACATTTGGGCCAATCGCGTCGAAGCGCTTCAACATTTCCAGCCAATCATAAAGCGCTATTCTTAACATTTTCTTAACATTTTCGACATTTGACCAATCAGAGTAGAAGAGAATGTCGACGGCACGTTTTCGCGTATTGCCGCTAGGCGGAGGAGTCAGCGTTCTAGTCAGGTGTCAATCAAATTGCCGAACCGAGCCGAAGGTGTACGAAAGAATGACACATCCTCAGGGGGCGTGTCAGTGGTCAAAAATACTTGTTTGAATACTTATTTAATATTTCATTTTATTTATTTAATATTCATTACTGGATTGTTGGAATATTTGTAAAATTAAAAACAAACTGGGAAATTATTGCTTTTTGTTTTTTACTTTTATTTCCCTTTTCATTTATTGTTCTTTGAATACTTATTTAATATTTTATTTTATTTATTTAATATTGATTACCATTCTGTTGGCACAATTGCAAAATAAAAACAAACTGGAAAATTATTGTTTTTTTGTTTTTTACTTTTATTTTCATTTTATTTCCCTTTTCATTTATTTTTGTTTGAAAACGTATTTAATATTTCATTTTATTTATTTAATATTCATTACTGTATTGTTGGAATAATTGTAAAATAAAAACAAACTGGAAAGTTATTGTTTTTTACATTTATTTTCATTTTATTTCCCTTTTCATTTATTGTTGTTTAAAAACTTATTCAATATTTAATTTTATTTATTTAATATTCATAACTGTATTGTTGGAATAATTGTAAAATAAAAACAAACTGGGAAATTATTGCTTTTTGTTTTTTACTTTTATTTCCCTTTTCATTTATTGTTGTTTAAACTTATTTAATATTTCATTTTATTTATTTAATATTCATTACTGTATTGTTGGAATAATTGTAAAATAAAAACAAACTGGAAAGTTATTGCTTTTTGTTTTTTACTTTTATTTTCATTTTATTTCCCTTTTCATTTATTGTTGTTTGAAAACTTATTTAATATTTCATTTTATTTATTTAATATTCATTACTGTATTGTTGGAATAATTGTAAAATAAAAACAAACTGGGAAATTATTGCTTTTTGTTTTTTACTTTTATTTTCATTTTATTTCCCTTTTCATTTATTGTTGTTTGAAAACTTATTTAATAGTTAGTATAATTGTATTCATTTAATATTCATTACTGTTCTGTTGGCATGATTGTAAATTATAATTTTCAGCATATTAATGACTATTTTATTCTAAATACTATCTTTTTTTCATTAAAAATAACAGATTTATAAGTGTCTTGAATGAATGTAACATACAAAACTCCTAATCAGAATAAGTAATATCAATTAAACAAAGAATAATAGTATGCTTAATCAGAATAAATAATATTAATACAACAACTACAAAATAATAAGTAATAATAACATCAACATCAACAATACCACAGTTCCATTGGCATTCTTTATTTTTCATGAAAGAATTGTACATATGTACATTTCATTAACCTTCAAAATTGCATTTATTTAATGAAATTAACAATATAACAATAACAATACAAAAAGGTGCCTTTATCTGGATTCGAACCCCGGTCTTGGTGATCGCCTACAATAGGAAACAGTGTAATATAAATGCGCGATTTTCACGCACAAAGAAACCTGAAAATGTATCGTAGCGTGCATGCTAAGGAAGTATTATGTTCCAACGTCACATTTCACTCTTTCTTTTCGTCATTTTTTCTCTTTCTTCTTCCCTTTCTCCTTTTCTTCCTTCCCCCTTTTCTTCCCTTCTTCCCCGTCTTTGACGGACTATTGTTCCCCAGCTTGAACGCAGCGCCTTAGACCGCTCGGCCATCCTGACTCGCTTGTTCAGCGGAGGGTGACCTGTTGTAGCCACACCTACAGGCAGGGACAGAGAAGCTAGTTCTTCGCTGTTCAGACCGGTCAACCCACCGGCCTCGTTGGCGCAGTAGGCAGCGCGTCAGTCTCATAATCTGAAGGTTGTGAGTTTGAGCCTCACACGGGACAGTTTGGTCATTTTTGATACCGGAGAACGCTTAGACGACAGGGCGGGCTTCTCTCTTCACCTCCGCCTGCTTGTCTCTTTCTCCTGAGGGAAAAAGGACACAGCTCAACTGAAAGGTGGACGACATGACATTTTGTGAGAAACTGTGAGGTCCAGGTAAATTCCCTGAAACCCATCCAGCAACATTGCACTCAGTTCTAGGCCACCCTTTCACATATACAATATAATGGACATTCAGTATTCACGCTGGGCTAATGCTGAATGAATGCAGAAACAGCATCCCTGTCATATTCATGTAACAAGCAGCACTGTCCTTGTGAGTTTTTCTTAAGGGTAATATCATGCTGGCATTCGGACTGAAATTCCCTGTCACTGGGAAGGCAAGCTTTCGTGAACCTTAAAGTAATGCTGTATTTATCGTAATGAAGTGTTGACTCGATTCTAATACAGCTTCACATATTCTACCAAGTCAAGGCTTCAGAGAAAGCTGTTGCGATCAATGCGTCAGGGACACGCTTTTCTTGACGTGACACAAGGCAAAGTTACAGCCTTCCTTGGCCATGGTGCCAGAGGGCTGTCTGCAGCCAAAACCTAAGTCTGTCAGAAGTGGGATTCGAACCCACGCCTCCAGAGGAGACTGCGACCTGAACGCAGCGCCTTAGACCGCTCGGCCATCCTGACTCGCTTGTTCAGCGGAGGGTGACCTGTTGTAGCCACACCTACAGGCAGGGACAGAGAAGCTAGTTCTTCGCTGTTCAGACCGGTCAACCCACCGGCCTCGTTGGCGCAGTAGGCAGCGCGTCAGTCTCATAATCTGAAGGTCGTGAGTTTGAGCCTCACACGGGACAGTTTGGTCATTTTTGATACCGGAGAACGCTTAGACGACAGGGCGGGCTTCTCTCTTCACCTCCGCCTGCTTGTCTCTTTCTCCTGAGGGAAAAAGGACACAGCTCAACTGAAAGGTGGACGACATGACATTTTGTGAGAAACTGTGAGGTCCAGGTAAATTCCCTGAAACCCATCCAGCAACATTGCACTCGGTTCTAGGCCACCCTTTCACATATACAATATAATGGACATTCAGTATTCACGCTGGGCTAATGCTGAATGAATGCAGAAATAGCATCCCTGTCATATTCATGTAACAAGCAGCACTGTCCTTGTGAGTTTTTCTTAAGGGTAATATCATGCTGGCATTCGGACTGAAATTCCCTGTCACTGGGAAGGCAAGCTTTCGTGAACCTTAAAGTAATGCTGTATTTATCGTAATGAAGTGTTGACTCGATTCTAATACAGCTTCACATATTCTACCAAGTCAAGGCTTCAGAGAAAGCTGTTGCGATCAATGCGTCAGGGACACGCTTTTCTTGACGTGACACAAGGCAAAGTTGGCAAAGTTACAGCCTTCCTTGGCCATGGTGCCAGAGGGCTGAAGACCGTAGCTGCTGTCTGCAGCCAAAACCTAAGTCTGTCAGAAGTGGGATTCGAACCCACGCCTCCAGAGGAGACTGAGACCTGAACGCAGCGCCTTAGACCGCTCGGCAATCCTGACTCGCTTGTTTTTTTTTTTTTTTTTTTTTTTTTTTTATTTATTTAAAAAAACATATTACATCACAAAAAGTACAAAATACATTTCACATTTTTTACATATGCAGATATGTACATTAATTCATTCATATTTCTGCCATTTCCATTGCAAACTATTTTCTGAATACTCTACCAATGTGTTTCCTTTTACAAACGTTTCAATAAAATCATCCTCTCTGTCACTCATTAGAAAATATTTCCATATTAAATTCACAGAGTTTTCCATTTTGTTTTTAAACAAAACCCATACATCAACTTTCCTTTTTTCATATTTTGATACATTTCTTCTTAGCCATATTACATTCTTTGCAATTGTTGTCAATAAAGTAAAGACATTCACATTACAACCTTTACCATTGTACCCAAATAAAACCATTTTTTCCCAAGCATTTTGTGTCATATTCTCATTATATTTTTCTTTCAGCATGGATTTTACAATTTTTTTCATTCTTCCCATAAAATCATCCAATTCTTCACAATAAAAAAATAGATGTAATAGACCTTCATCACTTTTCATGCATACCTTACACCTTGCATCTTTTTCTATCCCAATTTTACACAACCTCATTTCTGTTAAAATACCATTATGTCTTAATAAGAAATTAAAATCTTCTAAAATTGGATCCATATATTTCATTCCCACATTTTTCCAAATATCTATTTCATCTACATCATATCTTTCTTTCCAATAGCTGTTTGCCACAGGTTTAGCAAAAGCCCTTTCCCTAAAAACCAAATAAAAATCTTTTACTTTACATTCAAAAAAACACTTATTTTCACCATTTGTCTTTTTTAAATATAGCTCAGGCATGCCTTCATTCTCATCCTTTTCATTTTTTTCAATCCTTTCCACCCATCCTGTTGGTATTGCTTTCTTTAATTCATCGAACTGTTTTATCAGTGTTCCTTTTGTCACATTCCTTTCTATTTCAAAAATTGCATCCATAATTGCTTGTACTGGAAGATAACCATTTATTACTTCATATAAAATGTCTTTGACTTGTCTTACTCCTCCATCCCACCATTTCTTATAGTAAATTACATTCCCTTCATTTGTAACATTCGAGTTTAAAAACAGAGGTTGTTCTAACAGTTGCATTCTTCCTTTTGGTAAAATTAATACTTTATCTAAGAAAGATGACCAGGTTTCTAAAACTTCTTTATAAAAATTTGGTAGACCCATTAACATATATTTTTTTGTCTTCATCCACAGTGCGTTCCATCCCATGCTAAAATTACTAAATTTCTTTAAAAAATATTCCATTACATTTTTCCACATTGCCTTTCTCTTAACATCCATAAACCTTTTCACCAATTTAACTCTTAATGTTTTCATTCTTAACATTGGATCTAATAGCCCTAGTCCTCCTACATCAGTTCCACCAATAAGCGTATCATATGCAATTTTTGCTCTTCCCTTTCCCCATAAAAAATTTAAAACACTTTCTTTTATTCTTTTAAAAAACTCATAAGGCAATGGAGTTACACTCAGCACATACCAAATCTTAGAAAGCATTAAAGCATTTATCACTAATACCTTTCCCTTTAATGTTAAATTTCTTAATTTCCAAAATCGCAATCTTTGTTCCATTCCTTTTAATGCTCCCTCCCAATTAAAAACATCAGCTTTATTAAAATCCATACCCATCCAAATTCCTAAAAGTTTTATATGTTCTCCTTCTTCTTTAAAATGCATGTGCTGAGGTAATGTTTCCACATTCCCAATTCTCATACACAAGCTCTTTTCAATATTGACCTTAGCTCCAGACCCTTTACAATATTTCTCCACAATCCCCATTGCCTTAACAACACTTTGAATGTCTTCAACCAACAATGTTGTGTCATCTGCGTATTGGTAGATTGGCTCCTGTATATTACTTCCCTCTATTCTAATACCCTTTATCTCTGTATCTGCTTTTATTGCTAATCCCAAAGGTTCTGCTACTAGTGAATAAAGTAAAGCAGATAAAGGACATCCTTGCCTTATAGACCTTGTTAGTTGAAAACATTCTGATAAAAACCCATTGCATTTAATACACGTAAAAATATTAGAATAAAAGATCATAATCCACTTTCTAAAATTTTTCCCAAATCCAAATTCTTTGATAACATTTAGTAAATATCCATGCTCCACTCTATCAAAGGCTTTTTCTAAATCCAAACTTATTAAATATCCCTTCTTATTTTTTTCCTTCATATAAAACATTGTGTCTCTTATACTTTGAACAATATCTAGAATATCTTTATTTTGTATTCCATATGCCTGGGTAGTACTTATGATTTTAGGTAAAACTGTCCTTAATCTATTTGCTAACACCTTTGCTAAAATTTTGAAATCTGTATTTAGCATTGTTAAAGGCCTGTAATTCTTAAGATCATTAGGATTTCCTCTTTTTTTATAAATCATTTTAATCATTCCTATCTTCATTCTTTCACTTAACTCCTCTTTTTTAAAAATCTCATCATATACTTCTTTTAAAATTGGGACTAATATTTCTCTAAAATTCTTATAAAACTCGTTTGTTAACCCATCTATACCTGGGCTCTTTCCCAACGTTAACTGCTTTATTGCTGTGTCAATTTCCTCTTCTGTTATCTCATCATCACATAAAACCTTATCTTCCGTAGAGACCTTTACTTTTATTTGATTTAAAAAGAAATCTTCTTCTATTTTATCAACCCCTTGTCTCTTAAACATGTCTTCATAAAAATTCTTAATTACCAATAAAATCTCTTTTGTTCCTTGCTTTATGTCTCCATTTTTATCTAACACCTCCTTCATTAAATCTGCTCTTTGTCTATTTTTTTCTAAATCAAAAAAAAATTTTGTGCATCTTTCCCCCTCCACAACATATTTTGCTTTACTTCTAATGATCGCCCCCTTACATTTTTCATCTTCAATTTCCCTTAATTTTTCTCGTAAAATTAAGATTTTACCTATGTCTTCTTCATTTAGATTTTGCTCCTGTCTTTTTTCTTCTTTATCTATCTCTTTTCTTATCTCAGTTTCCTTTCTGATGTTAGCTTTTTTTAACAATTTACAAAATTGTATTGATAAACTCTTTATATCCAATTTCACGTTATCCCACCATATTCTTTTCTCTTCTGCGTAAATCTTATTTAATTTACTAACTTCTAATAGTTGTTTAATTCTTTCTTTGTAAGATTCTTCTTTTAAAATTGTTGCATTTAAGACCCACACCCCTGATCCTCTCTCCACTCTTACACAATCTAAAGTCATACATAAAAGAAAATGATCACTATACCCTACTTCCTTATAAAATACATTTTGGATATTTCCCTCCATTTCCTCCTTACATAAAACGTAATCAATTCTACTTTGTTTTATCTTATTCATTACCACTTGCACTCTTGAAAATTTTCTCTTTTTCCTATTTCTTTCCCGCCATATATCTATTAGATTACATTCCTTCATTATTTTCACCAATTCCTCTCTCCCTTTGTCTGTCTTAAAAACCATTTCACTTGCCAAATCCAATTCTGTAAAGACAGTATTGAAATCACCCATTAAAATAACATTCTGCCATGTTTTTAAATTAATATTCACTTTTTTAAAAAAATCTACTTTTCCCTTTTCTTCATTTGGTGCATGAATATTATAGATAATAAAAAACTCTTTTCCTTTTTCTATTTTCACCGCCATACTTTTTCCCACTCCATCATCCAATATTACTTGTTCTTTTTCACATACTCCTCTTTTAATTAGAACTGCAACCCCACAACCTACTTTATCATTTCCATTATTAAAATATATATTTCCATCCCATTTTGTTTCAAACCTTTTAACACTTTCATTTTTCCAATTTGTTTCCTGCAACACAATGACATCGGTATTTTTACATAAAACCTTCATCTTTTCAAATTTCTCCATATTCAGCAAACCCCTAGCATTCCATGACACAATTTTTAAAAACATAAAAAAACATACATTGAAAAATAAATCACAAAAACCAAACATTTTTTTTCTATTCTCCCTCCTCCTCCTCCATTAATGCTTGAAATCTATTTTCCCATAAAGTTTTTTCTTTACTCTGTTCTTTTTTTTTCTCAAGTCTCTTCTTCTTAGCAACTTCTAGATTTGGTATTACCTTAGTGATCCGTCTTCTTATAGTCTCTCTTCTATCCATTCTGAAGTCCATTTTCTCCCCTTCTTTCTTCTCCTCAGTTCTCTCTTTCTTTTCTTCCTCGTTACCTTTTGCATGTTGTTCCTCCATTTCTTCCAGTGCTCCTTGTGATATATTCAGTGGTGTCCATATTCCTTCGTCCATTGCTGCTTCTTGTCCATCCTCTTCCATCTCCTTCCTTCCATTCTTCTCATTGGTCTTTTTATTCCCTTCATTTTCTTTTGCAGTCTCTCCAGCATTTCCAAGTTCCGTCTCTTCCACCATTTGCCCACCCACATCTTCCAAATCTGTATTTTGCGTTCCATCCAAATCTGCTATCCAACACTCACATCTTGCCATCACTTTTCTGCACTCCGGGCACTTCACCGCATCACAGTCCCTTGCGAAATGGCTTCTCTCTTCACCTCCGCCTGCTTGTCTCTTTCTCCTGAGGGAAAAAGGACACAGCTCAACTGAAAGGTGGACGACATGACATTTTGTGAGAAACTGTGGGGTCCAGGTAAATTCCCTGAAACCCATCCAGCAACATTGCACTCAGTTCTAGGCCACCCTTTCACATATACAATATAATGGACATTCAGTATTCACGCTGGGCTAATGCTGAATGAATGCAGAAATAGCATCCCTGTCATATTCATGTAACAAGCAGCACTGTCCTTGTGAGTTTTTCTTAAGGGTAATATCATGCTGGCATTCGGACTGAAATTCCCTGTCACTGGGAAGGCAAGCTTTCGTGAACCTTAAAGTAATGCTGTATTTATCGTAATGAAGTGTTGACTCGATTCTAATACAGCTTCACATATTCTACCAAGTCAAGGCTTCAGAGAAAGCTGTTGCGATCAATGCGTCAGGGACACGCTTTTCTTGACGTGACACAAGGCAAAGTTACAGCCTTCCTTGGCCATGGTGCCAGAGGGCTGTCTGCAGCCAAAACCTAAGTCTGTCAGAAGTGGGATTCGAACCCACGCCTCCAGAGGAGACTGCGACCTGAACGCAGCGCCTTAGACCGCTCGGCCATCCTGACTCGCTTGCTCAGCGGAGGGTGACCTGTTGTAGCCACACCTACAGGCAGGGACAGAGAAGCTAGTTCTTCGCTGTTCAGACCGGTCAACCCACCGGCCTCGTTGGCGCAGTAGGCAGCGCGTCAGTCTCATAATCTGAAGGTCGTGAGTTCGAGCCTCACACGGGGCAGTTTGGTCATTTTTGATACCGGAGAACGCTTAGACGACAGGGCGGGCTTCTCTCTTCACCTCCGCCTGCTTGTCTCTTTCTCCTGAGGGAAAAAGGACACAGCTCAACTGAAAGGTGGACGACATGACATTTTGTGAGAAACTGTGAGGTCCAGGTAAATTCCCTGAAACCCATCCAGCAACATTGCACTCAGTTCTAGGCCACCCTTTCACATATACAATATAATGGACATTCAGTATTCACGCTGGGCTAATGCTGAATGAATGCAGAAACAGCATCCCTGTCATATTCATGTAACAAGCAGCACTGTCCTTGTGAGTTTTTCTTAAGGGTAATATCATGCTGGCATTCGGACTGAAATTCCCTGTCACTGGGAAGGCAAGCTTTCGTGAACCTTAAAGTAATGCTGTATTTATCGTAATGAAGTGTTGACTCGATTCTAATACAGCTTCACATATTCTACCAAGTCAAGGCTTCAGAGAAAGCTGTTGCGATCAATGCGTCAGGGACACGCTTTTCTTGACGTGACACAAGGCAAAGTTACAGCCTTCCTTGGCCATGGTGCCAGAGGGCTGTCTGCAGCCAAAACCTAAGTCTGTCAGAAGTGGGATTCGAACCCACGCCTCCAGAGGAGACTGCGACCTGAACACAGCGCCTTAGACCGCTCGGCCATCCTGACTCGCTTGTTCAGCGGAGGGTGACCTGTTGTAGCCACACCTACAGGCAGGGACAGAGAAGCTAGTTCTTCGCTGTTCAGACCGGTCAACCCACCGGCCTCGTTGGCGCAGTAGGCAGCGCGTCAGTCTCATAATCTGAAGGTCGTGAGTTCGAGCCTCACACGGGGCAGTTTGGTAATTTTTGATACCGGAGAACGCTTAGACGACAGGGCGGGCTTCTCTCTTCACCTCCGCCTGCTTGTCTCTTTCTCCTGAGGGAAAAAGGACACAGCTCAACTGAAAGGTGGACGACATGACATTTTGTGAGAAACTGTGAGGTCCAGGTAAATTCCCTGAAACCCATCCAGCAACATTGCACTCAGTTCTAGGCCACCCTTTCACATATACAATATAATGGACATTCAGTATTCACGCTGGGCTAAAGCTGAATGAATGCAGAAATAGCATCCCTGTCATATTCATGTAACAAAGCAGCACTGTCCTTGTGAGTTTTTCTTAAGGGTAATATCATGCTGGCATTCGGACTGAAATTCCCTGTCACTGGGAAGGCAAGCTTTCGTGAACCTTAAAGTAATGCTGTATTTATCGTAATGAAGTGTTGACTCGATTCTAATACAGCTTCACATATTCTACCAAGTCAAGGCTTCAGAGAAAGCTGTTGCGATCAATGCGTCAGGGACACGCTTTTCTTGACGTGACACAAGGCAAAGTTGGCAAAGTTACAGCCTTCCTTGGCCATGCTGCCAGAGGGCTGAAGACCGTAGCTGCTGTCTGCAGCCAAAACCTAAGTCTGTCAGAAGTGGGATTCGAACCCACGCCTCCAGAGGAGACTGCGACCTGAACGCAGCGCCTTAGACCGCTCGGCCATCCTGACTCGCTTGTTCAGCGGAGGGTGACCTGTTGTAGCCACACCTACAGGCAGGGACAGAGAAGCTAGTTCTTCGCTGTTCAGACCGGTCAACCCACCGGTCTCGTTGGCGCAGTAGGCAGCGCGTCAGTCTCATAATCTGAAGGTCGTGAGTTCGAGCCTCACACGGGGCAGTTTGGTAATTTTTGATACCGGAGAACGCTTAGACGACAGGGCGGGCTTCTCTCTTCACCTCCGCCTGCTTGTCTCTTTCTCCTGAGGGAAAAAGGACACAGCTCAACTGAAAGGTGGACGACATGACATTTTGTGAGAAACTGTGAGGTCCAGGTAAATTCCCTGAAACCCATCCAGCAACATTGCACTCAGTTCTAGGCCACCCTTTCACATATACAATATAATGGACATTCAGTATTCACGCTGGGCTAATGCTAAATGAATGCAGAAATAGCATCCCTGTCATATTCATGTAACAAGCAGCACTGTCCTTGTGAGTTTTTCTTAAGGGTAATATCATGCTGGCATTCGGACTGAAATTCCCTGTCACTGGGAAGGCAAGCTTTCGTGAACCTTAAAGTAATGCTGTATTTATCGTAATGAAGTGTTGACTCGATTCTAATACAGCTTCACATATTCTACCAAGTCAAGGCTTCAGTGAAAGCTGTTGCGATCAATGCGTCAGGGACACGCTTTTCTTGACGTGACACAAGGCAAAGTTGGCAAAGTTACAGCCTTCCTTGGCCATGGTGCCAGAGGGCTGAAGACCGTAGCTGCTGTCTGCAGCCAAAACCTAAGTCTGTCAGAAGTGGGATTCGAACCCACACCTCCAGAGGAGACTGCGACCTGAACGCAGCGCCTTAGACCGCTCGGCCATCCTGACTCACTTGTTCAGCGGAGGGTGACCTGTTGTAGCCACACCTACAGGCAGGGACAGAGAAGCTAGTTCTTCGCTGTTCAGACCGGTCAACCCACTGGCCTCGTTGGCGCAGTAGGCAGCGCGTCAGTCTCATAATCTGAAGGTCGTGAGTTCGAGCCTCACACGGGGCAGTTTGGTCATTTTTGATACCGGAGAACGCTTAGACGACAGGGCGGGCTTCTCTCTTCACCTCTGCCTGCTTGTCTCTTTCTCCTGAGGGAAAAAGGACACAGCTCAACTGAAAGGTGGACGACATGACATTTTGTGAGAAACTGTGAGGTCCAGGTAAATTCCCTGAAACCCATCCAGCAACATTGCACTCAGTTCTAGGCCACCCTTTCACATATACAATATAATGGACATTCAGTATTCACGCTGGGCTAATGCTGAATGAATGCAGAAATAGCATCCCTGTCATATTCATGTAACAAGCAGCACTGTCCTTGTGAGTTTTTCTTAAGGGTAATATCATGCTGGCATTCGGACTGAAATTCCCTGTCACTGGGAAGGCAAGCTTTCGTGAACCTTAAAGTAATGCTGTATTTATCGTAATGAAGTGTTGACTCGATTCTAATACAGCTTCACATATTCTACCAAGTCAAGGCTTCAGAGAAAGCTGTTGCGATCAATGCGTCAGGGACACGCTTTTCTTGACGTGACACAAGGCAAAGTTACAGCCTTCCTTGGCCATGGTGCCAGAGGGCTGTCTGCAGCCAAAACCTAAGTCTGTCAGAAGTGGGATTCGAACCCACGCCTCCAGAGGAGACTGCGACCTGAACGCAGCGCCTTAGACCGCTCGGCCATCCTGACTCGCTTGTTCAGCGGAGGGTGACCTGTTGTAGCCACACCTACAGGCAGGGACAGAGAAGCTAGTTCTTCGCTGTTCAGACCTGTCAACCCCCCGGCCTCGTTGGCGCAGTAGGCAGCGCGTCAGTCTCATAATCTGAAGGTCGTGAGTTCGAGCCTCACACGGGGCAGTTTGGTAATTTTTGATACCGGAGAACGCTTAGACGACAGGGCGGGCTTCTCTCTTCACCTCCGCCTGCTTGTCTCTTTCTCCTGAGGGAAAAAGGACACAGCTCAACTGAAAGGTGGACGACATGACATTTTGTGAGAAACTGTGGGGTCCAGGTAAATTCCCTGAAACCCATCCAGCAACATTGCACTCAGTTCTAGGCCACCCTTTCACATATACAATATAATGGACATTCAGTATTCACGCTGGGCTAATGCTGAATGTATGCAGAAATAGCATCCCTGTCATATTCATGTAACAAGCAGCACTGTCCTTGTGAGTTTTTCTTAAGGGTAATATCATGCTGGCATTCGGACTGAAATTCCCTGTCACTGGGAAGGCAAGCTTTCGTGAACCTTAAAGTAATGCTGTATTTATCGTAATGAAGTGTTGACTCGATTCTAATACAGCTTCACATATTCTACCAAGTCAAGGCTTCAGAGAAAGCTGTTGCGATCAATTCGTCAGGGACACGCTTTTCTTGACGTGACACAAGGAAAAGTTGGCAAAGTTACAGCCTTCCTTGGCCATGGTGCCAGAGGGCTGAAGACCGTAGCTGCTGTCTGCAGCCAAAACCTAAGTCTGTCAGAAGTGGGATTCGAACCCACGCCTCCAGAGGAGACTGCGACCTGAACGCAGCGCCTTAGACCGCTCGGCCATCCTGACTCGCTTGTTCAGCGGAGGGTGACTTGTTGTAGCCACACCTACAGGCAGGGACAGAGAAGCTAGTTCTTCGCTGTTCAGACCGGTCAACCCACCGGCCTCGTTGGCGCAGTAGGCAGCGCGTCAGTCTCATAATCTGAAGGTCGTGAGTTCGAGCCTCACACGGGGCAGTTTGGTAATTTTTGATACCGGAGAACGCTTAGACGACAGGGCGGGCTTCTCTCTTCACCTCCGCCTGCTTGTCTCTTTCTCCTGAGGGAAAAAGGACACAGCTCAACTGAAAGGTGGACGACATGACATTTTGTGAGAAACTGTGGGGTCCAGGTAAATTCCCTGAAACCCATCCAGCAACATTGCACTCAGTTCTAGGCCACCCTTTCACATATACAATATAATGGACATTCAGTATTCACGCTGGGCTAATGCTGAATGTATGCAGAAATAGCATCCCTGTCATATTCATGTAACAAGCAGCACTGTCCTTGTGAGATTTTCTTAAGGGTAATATCATGCTGGCATTCGGACTGAAATTCCCTGTCACTGGGAAGGCAAGCTTTCGTGAACCTTAAAGTAATGCTGTATTTATCGTAATGAAGTGTTGACTCGATTCTAATACAGCTTCACATATTCTACCAAGTCAAGGCTTCAGAGAAAGCTGTTGCGATCAATTCGTCAGGGACACGCTTTTCTTGACGTGACACAAGGAAAAGTTGGCAAAGTTACAGCCTTCCTTGGCCATGGTGCCAGAGGGCTGAAGACCGTAGCTGCTGTCTGCAGCCAAAACCTAAGTCTGTCAGAAGTGGGATTCGAACCCACGCCTCCAGAGGAGACTGGGACCTGAACGCAGCGCCTTAGACCGCTCGGCCATCCTGACTCGCTTGTTTAGCGGAGGGTGACTTGTTGTAGCCACACCTACAGGCAGGGACAGAGAAGCTAGTTCTTCGCTGTTCAGACCGGTCAACCCACCGGCCTCGTTGGCGCAGTAGGCAGCGCGTCAGTCTCATAATCTGAAGGTCGTGAGTTCGAGCCTCACACGGGGCAGTTTGGTAATTTTTGATACCGGAGAACGCTTAGACGACAGGGCGGGCTTCTCTCTTCACCTCCGCCTGCTTGTCTCTTTCTCCTGAGGGAAAAAGGACACAGCTCAACTGAAAGGTGGACGACATGACATTTTGTGAGAAACTGTGAGGTCCAGGTAAATTCCCTGAAACCCATCCAGCAACATTGCACTCAGTTCTAGGCCACCCTTTCACATATACAATATAATGGACATTCAGTATTCACGCTGGGCTAAAGCTGAATGAATGCAGAAATAGCATCCCTGTCATATTCATGTAACAAGCAGCACTGTCCTTGTGAGTTTTTCTTAAGGGTAATATCATGCTGGCATTCGGACTGAAATTCCCTGTCACTGGGAAGGCAAGCTTTCGTGAACCTTAAAGTAATGCTGTATTTATCGTAATGAAGTGTTGACTCGATTCTAATACAGCTTCACATATTCTACCAAGTCAAGGCTTCAGAGAAAGCTGTTGCGATCAATGCGTCAGGGACACGCTTTTCTTGACGTGACACAAGGAAAAGTTGGCAAAGTTACAGCCTTCCTTGGCCATGGTGCCAGAGGGCTGAAGACCGTAGCTGCTGTCTGCAGCCAAAACCTAAGTCTGTCAGAAGTGGGATTCGAACCCACGCCTCCAGAGGAGACTGCGACCTGAACGCAGTGCCTTAGACCGCTCGGCCATCCTGACTCGCTTGTTCAGCGGAGGGTGACTTGTTGTAGCCACACCTACAGGCAGGGACAGAGAAGCTAGTTCTTCGCTGTTCAGACCGGTCAACCCACCGGCCTCGTTGGCGCAGTAGGCAGCGCGTCAGTCTCATAATCTGAAGGTCGTGAGTTCGAGCCTCACACGGGGCAGTTTGGTAATTTTTGATACCGGAGAACGCTTAGACGACAGGGCGGGCTTCTCTCTTCACCTCCGCCTGCTTGTCTCTTTCTCCTGAGGGAAAAAGGACACAGCTCAACTGAAAGGTGGACGACATGACATTTTGTGAGAAACTGTGAGGTCCAGGTAAATTCCCTGAAACCCATCCAGCAACATTGCACTCAGTTCTAGGCCACCCTTTCACATATACAATATAATGGACATTCAGTATTCACGCTGGGCTAATGCTGAATGAATGCAGAAATAGCATCCCTGTCATATTCATGTAACAAGCAGCACTGTCCTTGTGAGTTTTTCTTAAGGGTAATATCATGCTGGCATTCGGACTGAAATTCCCTGTCACTGGGAAGGCAAGCTTTCGTGAACCTTAAAGTAATGCTGTATTTATCGTAATGAAGTGTTGACTCGATTCTAATACAGCTTCACATATTCTACCAAGTCAAGGCTTCAGAGAAAGCTGTTGCGATCAATGCGTCAGGGACACGCTTTTCTTGACGTGACACAAGGCAAAGTTACAGCCTTCCTTGGCCATGGTGCCAGAGGGCTGTCTGCAGCCAAAACCTAAGTCTGTCAGAAGAGGGATTCGAACCCACGCCTCCAGGGGAGACTGCGACCTGAACGCAGCGCCTTAGACCGCTCGGCCATCCTGACTCGCTTGTTCAACGGAGGGTGACCTGTTGTAGCCACACCTACAGGCAGGGACAGAGAAGCTAGTTCATCGCTGTTCAGACCAGTCAACCCACTGGCCTCGTTGGCGCAGTAGGCAGTGCGTCAGTCTCATAATCTGAAGGTCGTGAGTTCGAGCCTCACACGGGGCAGTTTGGTAATTTTTGATACCGGAGAACACTTAGACGACAGGGCGGGCTTCTCTCTTCACCTCCGCCTGCTTGTCTCTTTCTCCTGAGGGAAAAAGGACACAGCTCAACTGAAAGGTGGACGACATGACATTTTGTGAGAAACTGTGAGGTCCAGGTAAATTCCCTGAAACCCATCCAGCAACATTGCACTCAGTTCTAGGCCACCCTTTCACATATACAATATAATGGACATTCAGTATTCACGCTGGGCTAATGCTGAATGAATGCAGAAATAGCATCCCTGTCATATTCATGTAACAAGCAGCACTGTCCTTGTGAGTTTTTCTTAAGGGTAATATCATGCTGGCATTCGGACTGAAATTCCCTGTCACTGGGAAGGCAAGCTTTCGTGAACCTTAAAGTAATGCTGTATTTATCGTAATGAAGTGTTGACTCGATTCTAATACAGCTTCACATATTCTACCAAGTCAAGGCTTCAGAGAAAGCTGTTGCGATCAATGCGTCAGGGACACGCTTTTCTTGACGTGACACAAGGCAAAGTTACAGCCTTCCTTGGCCATGGTGCCAGAGGGCTGTCTGCAGCCAAAACCTAAGTCTGTCAGAAGTGGGATTCGAACCCACGCCTCCAGAGGAGACTGCGACCTGAACGCAGCGCCTTAGACCGCTCGGCCATCCTGACTCGCTTGTTCAGCGGAGGGTGACCTGTTGTAGCCACACCTACAGGCAGGGACAGAGAAGCTAGTTCATCGCTGTTCAGACCAGTCACCCCACTGGCCTCGTTGGCGCAGTAGGCAGTGCGTCAGTCTCATAATCTGAAGGTCGTGAGTTCGAGCCTCACACGGGGCAGTTTGGTAATTTTTGATACCGGAGAACACTTAGACGACAGGGCGGGCTTCTCTCTTCACCTCCGCCTGCTTGTCTCTTTCTCCTGAGGGAAAAAGGACACAGCTCAACTGAAAGGTGGACGACATGACATTTTGTGAGAAACTGTGGGGTCCAGGTAAATTCCCTGAAACCCATCCAGCAACATTGCACTCAGTTCTAGGCCACCCTTTCACATATACAATATAATGGACATTCAGTATTCACGCTGGGCTAATGCTGAATGTATGCAGAAATAGCATCCCTGTCATATTCATGTAACAAGCAGCACTGTCCTTGTGAGTTTTTCTTAAGGGTAATATCATGCTGGCATTCGGACTGAAATTCCCTGTCACTGGGAAGGCAAGCTTTCGTGAACCTTAAAGTAATGCTGTATTTATCGTAATGAAGTGTTGACTCGATTCTAATACAGCTTCACATATTCTACCAAGTCAAGGCTTCAGAGAAAGCTGTTGCGATCAATGTGTCAGGGACACGCTTTTCTTGACGTGACACAAGGAAAAGTTGGCAAAGTTACAGCCTTCCTTGGCCATGGTGCCAGAGGGCTGAAGACCGTAGCTGCTGTCTGCAGCCAAAACCTAAGTCTGTCAGAAGTGGGATTCGAACCCACGCCTCCAGAGGAGACTGCGACCTGAACGCAGCGCCTTAGACCGCTCGGCCATCCTGACTCGCTTGTTCAGCGGAGGGTGACCTGTTGTAGCCACACCTACAGGCAGGGACAGAGAAGCTAGTTCTTCGCTGTTCAGACCGGTCAACCCACCGGCCTCGTTGGCGCTTATAGCAACTTGTCAGACGAGCTTATTTCTGGTAGTGACATCCACAAATGAGCCAATCACTGTGTGTAGCGCTTCGGGAATTCTACCAAGAATCGACCAATGAGAGAAATGCCTGTCATTACATTATTGGCCAATCAAACGAAAGACTCTAACTAAGGCCCGCGCAGCTTTGTTGACCAATCAGATGATGATGTACACTTATCGATCTATTGTTTGGTACACTTGTGAACGCCGTTGAAACTGAGGTAAATGTATATACATTTATGTCTCATTTCGTTATGAAAATGTTCATTATTCCTTCGCGATTCGTTTGAACATGTTTTTGGTATGTTTGTGGTTCTATGTGTTATGTGCTCGCTAATGTTAATTATTTAAAAATAACTATATTGTTTTTTGTATGTTACAGTATTTAAGTTAATTGTTTATATTGTTTATATATACACACACACACAAATCTATATCTATATATCTATATATATATATATCTATATATATATATATATATATATATATATATATACATACATAGGTCTTTAATATTTTTATAAGAGTCATGACGTAAAAAATGTCAATAAAAAAGACTTCAAGTTAAAGTTAAAGTTTCATGATAAAGACTAAACATCAAGAGACAGGGGTTTTTAAAATATACCAATACACTAGGCAGTACATTAAGCATATATTAATGTTTATTTTAAAGGCCTATTATATATATATATATATATATATATATATATATATATATATATGTATATATATGTATGTATGTATGTGTATATGCATGTATATGAGACTTATATATACTATTATATATATATCTATATGTGTGTGAGTGTGTGTGTTTATTTATTTATTTTATAGAATGGAGCCTAAATTTAGGAAGAAGCTGGAAGGGGGTCTGAACATGTGCGACTCCTTGGTTGCTCTTAAGAAGAAGGAGGAAAATAAGAAAAAACCTTGGTCTCGGGCTCTTTCCCCAGATAAGGTGTTGGAGGCTGCTAGACGAGCTGTATTGCGCCAGGGTGAAGACCCGAGCAATAAAAAATATGTTCTAGGGGAACATGAAATGCAGTTTGGTGTGTTCAAAGGCCAGACATTTAAGTGGGTTGTTGAAAATGCCCTCGGTTACGCTGGATATTTGGTGGCAAGTATGAAGAGGGAATCATCACATGTTAAAGACTCCAAAAATCACCACGCTAATAAAGCAGCCTTTGCAGAGTACATGGAACTTTTCCCAGAGGGCCGTGAGGCCATTCATATCAAAACTGAAAACACGGGTTGTCCAAGCTCCCAGCATACATCCCAGCAGAAGTCTCTCAGTGCCCCACAGTCCTTACCTTCAGTTTCCTCTGTTCGTTCTCTTCTGATTGGCAAAACACGCCATCCACAGAGCATTGACAAAGTGGTAAAAAAAATGGTAATGCCACCAGTAGCCAAACCTGGTAAGCAGTCTTTATATACATTAATGCATTTTTCTTGATCTGACAGTGCTTATTAGCACAGTAAAGTAAAATTAATGTAAAATTTGTTTAGATTCGTGTTTGTTTTATTGCAGAAAGGCTGCATTTATTGTATTTAATGCAGAAAATGCAGAATCCGCACACCAAAACGAAATGCAAAAAAATGCAAATTTTTTTAACATAGTAAAACAGTAACAGTGTGAAACATTTTTCACAACTTAAAAGAACTGTTTTCTGTTCATTTGAATGTTTTTTTTTTTATTTGACACAGTGAAATTTTGTACAGTGAATATTTGTTGTATTTGTATTCTTCAGCTTTGATTGGAAGATCTGCAAAGACACTGCAGCCTACTGCGCCAGTGGCTGTAGAATCTCCTAGTATGGCCTCATTTGGGCCATCTGAGCAGGATGACCATGAACTGCTTGCCCAGGCAGACTTGCTGGAATCTCAGGTGTCCAGTAAGTCCCTGAACATCTAAAAGCTTTTTGGTTTATTTTGTAAGGTTATGTATGACATGGTTTTTCTGTTAATTTTGCTAAGGAAAACAAATTTGCCTTCCTGTCGGCTGGACTCACACATTGCCACCTGCGGATCAGCACTGGATATCGAAGGTTTTGTTTAAGTATTCATCTCACAACCAACCAGAAATGGACTTCACCAGAGTGGACAGGATGTGGTGGTACCCTCCACAGCCCCCTTTTGCAGTTACAGGAGTACCAGGGACAGAGCGCTACTTTGGCCGCCCCTTCTTTCTCTGGATGCCAAGAAAGCTATGGAGAGTCAAGTTAACCTGTCCACATTCAGACTGTGTGAAGGAGGAACTCACATCGGCAGGACTGCACCAGAAAATCAGACAGGTAGTTGATGTTAAAACATCTTACTTCATGGCATCTGAGTATCTGTCATGTAGAAAATGCAAAAGGAAGGTGATCAGCTGGAGCTTTGACATCGTATCACAGCTTGACATTAGTCATAGGCTTCAATTTCCCTGCATTCTTACCTCAAAACTGGCATGTGACATGGCAGTGGTCCGTCTTCTACGTCAGAGAGGCCTGGGAAACAGCAGCAGTCAAGTGCAGAAGCAGCTAGAGGAGCAGCATTCTGAGATCTGGATGCAGAAGGTCATGCAGTATCTTACAGATTGCCAGAGCTTTCGCAAAGCGGTCACTGCAGGTCTTGTGAGTCCCTTGTTTTTTGAAAAACCACCTGCAATGCTCCCTGTACCCAAGCACCGGTGGTTGATGCAGGTGTATGCTCAGGATGTCCTTCAAAGACTGGATGAGATTAAAGCTAGTATAACCTCACAGTTTGGACGAGTTCTGAAAATGGATTCCACCAAGAAGGTTGCACGCAAGCTTGCTGGTCACAGTGCTGGAACAGCCACCTGGGTCACAAATGTTGGAAATGAACATGGCCAGGTCATCATGACGGTTCTTACAGCTAGTGAAGGCTTTGGATTGGCGCCCATGGTTACTGGCATCATTAAAAGGTACAAGGATGCTGCAGTGCCTCCACCTGAACTGCTGTATGTTGACAGAGACTGCTGTGGGGGTACTTACCTCAGAAAAATATTTGAGGAATGGAAGGACATGGAAATCAAACTGGACATCTGGCATTTCATGAGAAGGATTTCTGTAGGATGCACAACAGATTCTCATCAGCTCTATTCAGTGTTCATGGCCAACCTCAGCCGCTGTATTTTCTCCTGGGATCAGGAGGATATGGAAAGGCTTATTAGGGCAAAGCGTGCAGAGTTAGAGGCTCAGATGATGCAACCTTCAGATGCTGATGTTCTGCGTCGCCTTAGTAAGAGTGAACTGGCCCTACACTGTAAAAGAACAACACGTGGCACAAGGGAGACTGTAGATCTCATCTCCCAGCTGATCAAGTCCTTTGAAGGGGAGAGGGGACGTGACACTTTGGGTGTGCCTCTCATCAATTCTGCTCGAATGACTGAGATATGGAAGTCTCAGAGGAAGCATATAGCCTGCATTCAGGATCCCTCTGGTTTTCAGCTCTATGTGCAGACAGGAACCCTGACAAAGGGAGGGCACACTCTGCCAACTTATAGGTGTGCAAGAGGTTCAACTTCTTTAGAATCATTCCACCTTCATTTAAACAGGTTCATTCCAGGTAAAGTAACTGTCGTGTAAGTCTTTTGAATTAAATGTATTATGTTTGTACCATAATTTTTTGTAATGCAAATTTAAATTTTAGGGACGCTGGCCAGTGATACATTTTTCCAGGCCTACCTGTTGGATGGCTTAGCCAGGTGGAATGAAGACAGAGCAGATGCTGCAACCTCTCAGGGCAAGCAGGGGCACCATTCATACAGTGGCCTCCTTCGTCATGCTACTAATGTGCTGGGAGAAGATGTTCTTGGACAGAAGCTGGTGCCATTTACTACTCCACATCAATATACTGGTACATTCATTGCAGCTGTCTGTCAAAGTTAACTGAGCATTAGTCTTTATTATACTGTATTATGAAAGTTGTGAAAAATTGTTAAAGGGTTACTCCACACCAGAATGAAAATTTTTCCATTAATCACTTACCCTCATGTTGTTCCAAACCTGTAAAAGCTTTGTTCTTCTTGTGAACACAAATTAAGATACTTTTGATGTATTCTGACAGCTTTGTGACAGCGTGGCGCAGCAGATACTCTCCGAAATTGTGCTAGGGTGATGCGGAGGGGACGAATTACTGAATAAAGTTGTTATTTTGTTTTCTTTGCATACAAAAAGTATTCTCATAGCTTCGGAAGATTATGGTTGAACCCCTGATGTCACATGGATTATTTTACCAGTGTCCTTGCTACTTTTTTGGACGTTGATTGTGCTAATTACGTTGCTGTCTATGGGAGGGTCAGAGAGCTGTCAGAATGCATCAAAAATATCTTAATTTGTGTTCCGAAGACGAACAAAGCATTTATGGGTTTGGAACGACATTGGGGTTAGTGATTAATAATAAAAAAAAAAATATTTTAGAGTGGAGTAACCCTTTAACTGTTAATTTGTGGTTTACTGATAAAATCTTTTTTTATTTCTTTTGTTGTGTGTTAGGTGAACCAATTGGAGTTGAATATCTGTACCAGCAGACTGGTGAGGTTGCAAAGGTCTACAAGTCTGCAATTCAGGAACTTGAGACTGCTGATGTGTGTGTTGCAGAAGATGAGAGCTATGTGGAACCTGTGGACATTGATGACTTAACTCTCTCTACATTTGATGAAGAAGAGCCTTCTCGTGAGTTGCCCCCTACATCCTGTGCAGTACCCTCAGAGAATCCACATGTCTTGCCCTCTGCGCCGTCAGTGGTTCCCCGTGTGTTGTCCTCTGCACCATCTACAGTGCCCTCAGAGAATCCACATGTCTTGCCCTCTGCGCCGTCAGTGGTTCCCCGTGTGTTGTCCTCTGCACCATCTACAGTGCCCTCAGAGAATCCACATGTCTTGCCCTCTGCGCCGTCAGTGGTTCCCCGTGTGTTGTCCTCTGCACCATCTACAGTGCCCTCAGAGAATCCACATGTCTTGCCCTCTGCGCCGTCAGTGGTTCCCCGTGTGTTGTCCTCTGCACCATCTACAGTGCCCTCAGAGAATCCACATGTCTTGCCCTCTGCACCTTCTGCAGTCACCTCACCTTTTGGTCCCTCGCAAACTCCACCTCCCGCACAGTCTGCTGCGGCTTTACAACGGACACAAAGAAACATGTCTAGTGAAGTGTCTTCCTCTGCAATGCAATCTGCTTTTCCTGATGTAAGAATCCAGGTTTTTCATACATTTTATGTTGGTACTGGGTAGTTTAAACAGAAATAGAATTGTCTGTTTGATTTTTTTTCTTTATTTTATCTTTACCTTTATATTTATTAATTCCATGTATATACATTGTTTGTGTCTATATACACAAACAATTTTTTGAAAAAAAAAAGCCTTCTTATGCTTAGTAAGGCTGAACTTATTTAGGAATGGTAATATTATTATTTTTACCATTTTAAATAACATATTGAACATATTTTTAAGTTAAGATTTAAGATTTTAAAGTAATTAATTCCTGGGTTGACAAAATTTAATTTTCAGCAGCTGTTGCTACAGTCTTCTGTGTCCCATAATTCACATGATCTTACGTTTTATTTTATTATGTAGGAATCTGTTGGACCTGACAACATTAAAGGCTTCAGTGCAGTCCAGAAGTTAGCTGAGATGTTGGTTGGACTCAGGGACCACACTCTCGCCTTGACAAGAGAGGAATCTGCAAAAATTATTAGTTTTTGGCAAGGGTTGGCAGATTATGACAAAGAAAGGATTGTTTACTCAGCACGCCACCAGTCCTCCCTCAACAAAGGGCGGTTTAGGGCAACCAAAAAAATTGTGGCACCAGGAGTGGAGAGTACTAGAAGGTAAGATCTTGAATAGTATGATTACAGTTGTGCTCGTAAATGTGCATACTTCTTGCACAAAGTGCAAAATATTTTTTAATTTTAACAAAATAAGAGGACTCTTGAAAATTGCATGTTATTTTATGTAGTACTACCCTGAATAAGCAATTTCACATAACTAATGTTTGTGTGTAATCCACAAGACAAAATAATAACTGAATTAATAATATATAAAAATGACCCCATTCAAATACCCTAGAATCTTAATACTGTGTGTTGTTTCTTAGATGATCCATGACTGTTTTATGTTTTGTCATAGTTGCTTGTGAGAACTGCAATCTGTTTTCATTCTCTCACATTTTCAGGTGTTTTGTTGGAGCAAGCAGTCCTGCCCAGTGGCCTGACTGCAACAGAATTGTTGAGGCAGTTTTTGTGAAACTCTGTGCTCTCTATCCTAACCCTGTTCGTCAAGGAGGGGTTAAAATCTCTCGATTTAATGTAATTGTACGTGCCTACAAGCATATCAGAGAGTGCATCCTGAGTAATGCTGAAGTGATGCAGCAGACCACTCTCCAATTACCTGAGGTCAATTCAGCTACACTTACACAATGGTGAGTGATTTCTGCACTTAAAATTCATATGGGTTTGTGTTAAAACTTCTTATCAAAACTATTTATGATAACATTTGTCATTTCTAGGTACAGCAGACGTACAAAATCTAATGAGAGGGAAATTTTGACACAAGGAATCCATACACCAGTTGCACCTATGACAGCACCAGACAGACTTCCACCAGCACTACAGAAAGGACAGAGTCTGCACTGTGGGAGTAATGATAGGCCTTTTGTTTTCAACTTGCCTCCAAACACAGCCGGAATGGCCAAAACAAGATCTGGGCCGCAAATACCTGAAATAATACTGCCACCACCACCACCACCACCACCTGCACCGACCTTGCTTGCTGAAGCAGGGCAGTCATCTAGACTTCCGCCAGTTATCCTTCCTGCTTCTGCTGCTATACAGCCTATAATGTTTATTTTAGCACCACAGGGACAAACTGTGACACTGCCAGCAGCACCGTCAACACCACAGCCTTCTGTACCATACACCACAGAGTACTACAGGAAGAAGAAGCAGGAAAGGGAGCAGATGGGCCTGAAGTCAAGGAAATATGTGCGGAAGACTGAAGTAATACTGTGCAAAAAGTGTAACAAGGAGAGGAAACCACCATCTCATCTCCAGTATTTTGGCAATTGGTACTGTCAGGAGACTGCCACTGAACCATTTACAGAGTGGAGGGCAGCACTGCAAACTCAAGGATATGGAAAAAAGAGACCGCTTAGTGGGGGGAATTGAAAGGACGAAGACCTTTCACACAGAAGACTAAATAAATTGCATTACACTATTTGCACTAATTAGCTGATGTAATTATATTATATTATATTATATTATATTATATTATATTATATGATTATATTATTATATTATATGTATGCACATTATTATCCTCCCTTATATTACCACTAAAGAAATTATAATTTATTTTATTTTATTATTTATTTTATTTTTATTACTATTGTTGTTGTTCTTGTTAAAAATAGTAGATACCATGACAGAATTGCACTGTGGTCATGTTTATTTTGGTTTGTTATTGATTGATTTATACATTTTATTTATATATTTTTATTTATTTTTCTGTTTTTATTAATTTATTTTATTATTATTATTTTATTTATTTTTATTACTATTGTTGTTGTTATTAATAGTGGATGCCATGACAGAATTGCACCGTTTTGATGTTTATTTTGGTTTGTTATTGATTGATTTATTCATTTTATTTATGTATTTTTTTTATGTATGTTTTTATTAATTTATTTTATTATTATTATTTTATTTATTTTTATTACTATTGTTGTTGTTATTAATAGTGGATGCCATGACAGAATTGCACTGTGGTCATGTTTATTTTGGTTTGTTATTGATTAATTTATATATTTTATTTATATATTTTAATTTATTTACAATATGTGTACCTTTTTTTTTACAGTATTAAAAAATGTAATCATTAAAATGTATCATTTTTCAGCAAGAGCTGGATGCCTTTTGTTTTTATTAATGCTTGAACAGATAATACAAAAAGAACATAGCCAAGGGATCACATTCAAATCCATAAAATAATGACCACTAATTTTAAATTTATGACAAACACAAACATTACATTAACAGTAAATAAACATTGATACAAAAAAAAGAATTTGCATGACAATACAATGATATTGCAAAGAAATTGAAACAAACACATACAGGGAAAGCATCTACATACACAGGTTTTCTTTAAATAACTATAATATTTCAGGAATCTTAGGTTTTGTTTTGTTTTTTTTAAGGTGAAATGATTTTGTGAATGAAAAACTTACCATATAAAATAAAAAAGTTTATTTTAAGAATTATTAAAATAAAAAAATAATATATTTTAAGAGCTGGATGCCTTTGCCCATATAAGGGATTTCCTAAAGCGTCACAAGTGAGTACTTCTACGAATCCGTTTTGGACTCTCTGCCACAGAGCGCCCTCCGGCGTCCGGTATGAACGAGGCATACATAACGTGAGAGTGTTTAAGTAGGAGAGTGTCCGAATTAAAGTCCGGGGGGCGGGGGATTTACGTTTGATTAAAGGTTAAAGTGTGGGTGATGACACACATGTGCACCAGCAGCGTCAAACTGACACATTCCACGAATTCCGTAACTGGTCGAAGCGGGTCGCGAACTCGCGTCGCTGCGCCTCTTCTGGTAGCTCTACCACGACTAACAAGCGCCGTCCTTAGCTCAGTCGGTAGAGCATGAGACTCTTAATCTCAGGGTCGTGGGTTCGAGCCCCACGTTGGGCGGCTCTGTTGACTCTCTTTCTTCCCAAAAGGGTGGCGGGCTCCAGCGTGCCCATTCGCCGCGCAGGCTGAGTGGATTTTGCGAGCTCCGGAAACATCTTTCAAAACAGATGTCGCTGTTAGTGCGAGCGATTTTAATCCCTATCACTAACCCTAACCCTTGCTTTTACACCGGTGATCCGGCAAGCAACAGCGGCTGTCTCTGTGGCGCTCTACCTGGAGCAGGATCGTCTGTTTCCACGGCCGTCTCCTCGTCCAATCGCCGATCTCGCCGTCCATTGTGAGAATGGACGAGAGCCAATCGCGTCGCTCGCCATCCATTGTGAGAATGGACGAGAGCCAATCGCATCGCTCGAGCTCCATTGTTAAGAGCCACTCACCATGCTTAGTTTCATTCTAATGGCGCTTTTCCACTACACAGTACCAGCTCGCCTCGGCTCGACTCGACTCGGCTCGGCTCGACTCGACTCGGCTCTGTTTGGTTTTCCACTGTGTAAAAGTTGTACCTGTACCTCTACAATAGTACCTGGTTTGTCATAGCGACGCTGCAGGAAACTGCCGTGACGTAATCTTCTACGCGACACACACCCGCTGTCTGCACCTCCTCGTTTGACCACGGCGTATTCTTCCGAGTTGCCATAATATGTAATGGATTGGATATGTCACGCAATCTCTGGCCAAACTTTGTAAAAATGGCGGGGTTATTCTGGATACTATTGCTGGCGCGTGCAATGACGACGCAGTGAATAGTGACGATTCTCTTTGACCAATCAGCAGTCTGCTGTGTTTTCACGTCACATTTAGTATCGCCTCAGCTCGCCTTAGCTCGCTTGGAACCTCGCTGGAGGTGGTACGAAAAAAAGTACCTGGAAGCCGGTACAGGTACAACTTTTACACAGTGGAAAACCAAACAGAGCCGAGTCGAGTCGAGCCGAGGCGAGCTGAGGCGAGCTGGTACTGTGTAGTGGAAAAGCGCCATAAGTCAGGTTCAAAAATCAGACGAACGGAATATAGGATAACTTTTCAAAGTAAGTAATACATGTTTTCTACTTTCTTCCTCTCTGTTTACAATGTTCTCAATTGGTAACTCGTTACGTTTTCGTCCGTCATTCATCCGTGTTTGGCGTTCACAAACTTTTGACTCGCGAATTGCCCATAATGAAACACTGTTTAAATGTAATCTAACTTTCTAAAGTCCATTTACTCGTTCTTAAGTTCGATTTAAATGGGGGGAAAACGCGTTTCAGCTGTAAGTGCAGTCATCCCTTATGACAATTTACCTTGTTTTTACTATAGTAAAAGCGTAGTAACCATGTTGTGTTTTTGGCTGATCGATTACAACTGTATGAACACAGTCTTACTATAAAGGAAAATCTGAATGAACAGCAACAACAAAAAACGTTGTGCTTGTGTTTGTCGTCATTTACCATGGCTTTACTATAGTGAAAGTGTAGTAATCATGTTTTCTTTTCATTACTTGCCTATAATCTCACATATTTAACACAATTGTGCCTGTAATCGTACTTATTAAACTCAGTTTACTCGTTCTTTAAGTGTAAACACAGTCTTACTATAAATAAAAATATGAATGAAAAAAAAAACAAGTCATTTACCATGCTTTTACTATAGTGAAAGTGTAGTAATCATGTTTTGTTTCCATGATTTGCCTATAATCTTACATATAAAACACCATTTGCCTGTAATTTTGCATAGTAAACACATCTATTCTATTTAAAGTTTGATTTGGATTTAAAAAATATGTTTAGTTGTAGACATTGTCATTTCTAATTAACATTTAATGTGCTTTTGCTATGTGTGAATGTAGTAATCAAGTTTTGTGTTTGCAGATGGATTACTATTTATATAAACACAGATGCAAATAATAATTTAAATGAAAATGCAATGTTATATAGACATCCCTTACAAAAATTAACCATGGTTTAAGTAAAGTGTACTTACTATGTTCTTTGTTTTTTTGTTTTTTTCTCAGATTGATTATCATATGTATAACCACAGCTTTTAACTAACAATGTACTTTATTTTACATTGTCATTAATACATGCTATATGTAGTTACTATAGTAATTACAGTAAATTATGCATAATTGGATGCAACTAACTGTAAACCAAACAAAACAATAATCTTATCCCTATCGTAACTGCATGTAGTAATTTCATATTCAAATCTTTATATGTATAATTGTAGTGTAACACCTTTAAATGTTTAACCTTGTTTTGCTTTGTTAGCAATAAAATAATATTTAATTGTTGTAATGGGTGCCATTATTTAGTTAGCTTGAATATATATCGTTGTATCATTATAAAAAAATTAAAAACATTTGTGTAGTTGTCCAATACCTGCAAAATGCACATTACTAACTATTATTTCACTATTATATTTAGATGAGCACTAAGCCAAAGAGCCACAAGGTCATGGGTGAAGGCGAGTGGATGGCCAGGTTAAGGACTTTTGCCAGCTCTGGGGTTTGTCCATCTGGAGGCAACAGACCAGCACCACGGCAGCGGAAGTGGCACAACCTCTACCAGAAGGTAAAGTTACCTGTATCTCATTGTAGAATATGAATGTGTACATTATTTGTCAAACATTTTTACACGTGACTGTGTTTAATGTTTTTGAAAGAAGTGTCTTTTGCTCATTCAGCCTGCATTTATTTGATCAAAAATACAGAAAAAACAGCAATATAATTTGTACTGCATATTTGTATTTATTTTGTTATTTTTTAATGAAAACTGTGATACGTTTTGCAGAATTCATTGATGAATAAAAAGTTAAAAGAACAGCATTAATTTCTCTTTTGAACAGTCCTGTATTTTCTATTTTATTTCTAATGCTGTTCTTTATTGAACTTTTTATTCTTCAATGAATCCTAAAAAAAGTATCACAGATTACATAAAAAAATACATTAAGCAGCACAACTGTGTCCAACATTGGTCATAAATTAAATTCTAAAATGATAGCTAAATATTCAGCGTTGATGACAGAAATAATTTAAATTAAAGTTTATGGAACTATAAATTTAAACTGTGATGACATTTTACAATATTACTGATGTTTTCTTTATTTTTATCAAATAAATGCAGGATCGATGAGCATAAGGCACTTCTTTCAAAAAACATTAAAAATAGTGATGTGTCCAAACTTTTGACTGATCCTGTATTTGTGTTTCCTTTTATTAAATTTTGTTTTGGTTTTTTATAGGAGAACTGCTTGGTGTTGACTACTTCCTGAGTCAGACTGGACAGCCCCTGGTAGTGGACCCTGACTCAGAAGAGACAGAGAACCTGCTGGAGGATGTGGATGAAGGCGAGGATGAAGAAGACGAGGGCTTCAGGGAGGACCAAACACTTGACATTACTGTGTCAAGTCTTACCGATGACCCAAGCTTCTCTCTGTCCTCCACTGTGCCTCCTTCACGCCAGGTGCCTCAGCATCTCCTGACGAGTCTGTGGTATGTAAATATCTTGTTGTATGCATGTATGTAATTGTGTTTCATGTAATATTGTTACATTTCTAGGAAAATATATATTTATGTTTGTTTATTTTGTTCCACTTCACTGTACTCATAATGTTGTTCATTTCTGTTTTTTTTTTTCTTTATATTTTTTCTCCCAGGCTTTGGACACTGTAAAAAACAACCTATAGAATCTACTCAATAAAATGAGGTAAACTGATGTAACAATTTGCACTCAGTTTGTTTGGGTAGATTCTATCCTATATATCTGAGTAAAGAATACCTGAATTTAAGAATCTACTCAATAAAATGGGGTAAACTGATGTAACAATTTACACAGTTTGTTTGTGTAGATTCTATCCTATATATCTGAGTAAAGAATACCTGAATTTATCAGCTAAGAAAAAAAAAAAAAAAAAAGTAGGTAAAGTCTACACAGCAAAAAGCGCAGTATTAAATGAACTCTCCCGGGAGTTTATTTGAGTCCATACTCAGAGTGTTAAAATCAACACTGAAGCAGTGTCAAAGCTAATCAGGTAATTAAGTGATTCATTGAGTGGTGATTGAAAATGATTGAAGAAACCAACATTTTTATGTCACCATTATAGTGGTCAGTGTTAGCATTAGTTGGGCTCTTGACCTATAGCTTTTTAGCATTAAGTTTTGTTTAGCTAAACCAGCCAGACAAGCTAAAGAGCAAAAGTCATGCAGTGGTGATAATTCTGGTTTAAAATAAGCTTAATTTGAGCCACTGGAATCGTTTAGAGTGTAGTCTTTCAGTTCTATATTCTTTATTTATTACAAGTGCATTGGGGTTTCACAGCAGCAAAAATTAATAATAAAGCTTGTTTTTTTTTTTTATTGGCCTTTTTACAAGCTCCTCTGATCAAAAAAAAATTAAACGTTGCTCTTTCAGGCACACACAGACATCAGGAATCAGCATATGAATCTCAACAATGGTGACAAACAGCATATTCAGAAACAGATCAACTCTAAACATCACTGAAATAATCAGCTCATAATTTATTCATGCCGCAATGCATGATGGGAGACACGGATGAGTTTTGATTGGCTACAACATACGTTTTTGATGGTCACCATTGTTGTGATTCTCATGCTGATTGTTGATGTCTGTGTGTCTATATCTAAAATATGTGTGTACTTTTGTCAAAATAAGCTTGAAAATTAATACTCTGATTAATCCAGCGTAATTAACATAAAATATAACTCAGTTATTCAGGTCATTACATTATGACTTTGTCAAAGCATGTTCAACACCACATAATCTAATTTCTCCTGGTTTGTCTGACCGTTATAACTCAATTAGAGCACCCAAACAAAACCTAATGTTAAGAAATTAATGGTAAAGAGCTAAACTAATGCTAACACTGACCACTATAATGGTGACTTACAAAATTAGATTTTCTCCTTTTGGCGATTCTGCTTTTTAACATCACACAGGTCTTTAATAATGGTCAATCACCACTCAATGAATAACTTAATTACCTCAATAACTCTAACACTGCTTCAGTGTTCATTTTAATACTCTTGAGTATGGACTCAAACTATTGGGAAAGTTCATTTAATACTGGGCTTTTTGCTGTGTAGACTTTACCTACTTTTTTTAGTTTGTCTTAGCTGATCAATTCAGGTATTCTTTACTCAGATATATAGGATAGAATCTACCCAAACAAACTGTGCAAATTGTTACATCAGTTTACCCCATTTTATTGAGTAGATTCTATAGGTTGTTTTTTACAGTGGATAGTGCTGGTGTGCTGGACAAAGTGGACAGCCTTGTGGAGTATCTTGTGGAGCTCAGGAATCAGCCATCTTTGGCTCTCACCAACCAGCAGGTCAGTTTCTCTACTTTTTCTTCTTGACCTGTCATATGTTAACACTACCACTTGTTTTGTTTTCTCATTTGCCTTGTATTATATGCTCTCTCTGCTTAGGTGGGCAATATAGTTGGCAGAACCTGCTGGATTACGATAAGAAGAGAGTGATGTTTGCTGCCAGACACCAGAGCAGGCTGGACACAGGTTCACTCCAGGGGTGGAGAGCGTGAAGAGGCATACATTCACCACCGCTGCCCCACTTGCCCAGTGGCCAGATTGTTGTCACCTGATAGAGACCATTTCAAGCTCTGTGCCATCCATAAGAGTCCAAAAAAATAAAGGGGATAAAGTTTTATTTATGTGTATTGTTTTGTGCTTTCTGTTCTTTTGCACTTGCAAAGAATGCACAGTAGTAATTAATATTTTAAAGTTTTATTCATTTGTATTGTTCTGTGCTTTCTGGTTTTTTTTTTTTGGACTCACAAAGGCAAACAAGAGCCATTGTCATTTTAAAATTTTATTTATGTGTATTGGTCTGTGCTTTCTGTTCTTTTCACTTGCAATTAATGCACAAGAGCCATGGACATTAGATGGTTTTATTTATATGTATAGTTCTGTTTTCTGTTCTTTTGCACTTGCAAAGAATGCACAGGAGTCATGGACAATAGAAAGTATTATTAAGAGGTATTATTCGGTGTTCTGCACATGCAACATAACTATAAGAATAAAAATGTAAAAAAAAAATAGAATAATGAATAATTGGCTATGACTGATTGAAAAATAAAAGTTTGGTCATGATTAAATAACTCTTTTTGTATGTCTTTGTTACAGTATCATTAAACGGTTATAGGCCCTTTTAAAAATGTTGATAAATTTGGGGATTATTTCATAAATAAATTGACTATTTTTTGTACTATAAGTTTTAGAACATAACTACAGCAGCAATATATTTAAACTAAAAGTGCAAAAACTCAGAACTGTGAATAAAATATCAATAATCAGTAATATAAATCTAATAAAGTATTAATTTGTCATTTCAGAAATTATTTCATCCATTTGGACATCATTTATGTGATAATTACTGATAAATAAATCATTCAGTAAACACTTCAATGTATGGCAACAGTGTAATATGAACTGGAAAGCTTGTGATCATCCTTACTCCCGTATAAATGTACAGAAAAATAGAGAAAACATTTTTTTTCAGATAATTTATTGTAAATATACACTCCAAAAACATTGCTTTGAAGGAAAAAAGAGATAAAATTTCCTTTCATTTCTTTTCTCCTCATTTTTTTCCTTTTTTCTCTCTTTTTTCTTTCTTTTTCTCTTTTTCCCCCTTCTTCCTCCTCTTTCCTTTTCTTCCCCCCCCTTAACAGACTATTGTTCCCCAGCTTTGGCGCAATCGGTTAGCGCGTTCGGCTGTTAACCGAAAGGTTGGTGGTTCGAGCCCACCCAGGGACGTGTGAAATGCCGGTGTTTTGCACGCACGCGCGTCAGGTGTCCACTAACGCCTATGCCGTTCTTAGGGTTGCGAGGCACAGCTTTCTCAGGGCGTTTATCCTGTGCACCTTCAATAAGCTGGCTTGTTTTAAAAGAAGTCAGCGGCGGGTGTTTGATGAACATTTTCACCAGCTCGAGTTTGCTGTGGCATGTGGATTCATTCTTTACTGATGATTTGTCTCTAGGGCTCATCTAGTTGACATGGTATCCGCTGACATTCGGCTGAAGGTGCTGATCCACCATCTGCTCTTGGTACGGACTGGATCCGGGGGACTGCAGTGACCATCTGATCGGAATACAGAATGGATCTGGCGGCTACGGTGACCTCAGAATAAGAAGAAACAGACTAATATTAATGTAGATGCAAAAGTTCCATGTTGCCACAGTGTCAGATTGGAGAGGATCTGGTTTTCACAGTCTTGCGTCGATGGCCGTCTAGGTGAAGAGGTCTTCACTGATGATCTGTCTCTGGGGCTCATCCAGCTTGCTACCACCTTGTCGGTTCACATCCACGTAGGTGCACGAAAAGGTCACGACCGTCACCGGTATTCTATCGCAGAGGCAGTGTTGTAGCTTGTGTGGTTTATCTGAGGTGTGATCATTGCTGGTTGAAAACTTTCCCCGATATCCCATCGGGATGATTTGAAATACAGTCAGCTTCGACAGTTTTTGCCGGTCTCTCTGGACGCTTCTTGAAAAAGACATTTTTGCTTCGTTTTGTTTCCTTTTGTTGGAGTGGCTGGTTGTTGGTCCTCGTCAAAGAGGTGTCTACAGATCATAGCGTGCCGGAGCCAGAAGATTTGTTGTTTTGTCAATATGTTCTCAAGGCTTCGCTGCAGGTATCATTAAAGTACAGCACAATTACAGCTCACCGCTACCCATCGTAAACAGGTTGGGCCTGTCTGTTCCGGTGGGCTCTCAGTGGTGCTAAATCATCAAATGAAGAGGATGGGATTCAAACCCACACAAACCAAGGTGTGCCCAGCACAACGGATTAGCCTTGCATCGCCTTATCCACTCGACCACCTCGTCACTTTCCGTGGTCCTTTTATTTAACACTCCCGATTCAGACCATCAGCTCATTAGTAGAGCACTCAGTGAACTGAACTGAGTGTGTCAGATAAGGAGGACACTCAAAAAGTGCAGAGTGGGGTCCCCAGGACTACTGCTAAAGGAGCCGAACGACGAGGATGAGATTCGAACCCACGCGTGCAGAGCACAATGGATTAGCAGTCCATCGCCTTAACCACTCGGCCACCTCGTCATTTTACGTGGCATTTTTTATTTAGCACTCCTGATTCAGATCATCAGTTCATTAGTAGAGAACTCTAAGAACTGAACTGAGTGTGTTAGATAAGGAGGACACACAAAAAGTTTAGCATGGGGTCCCCAGGACCTGGATTAAGGTCCAGTGCTGAAGGAACCGAACGACAAGAATGGGATTCCAACCATTGCACAGAGCACAATGGATTAGCAGTCCATCGCTTTAACCACTCGGCCACCCCGTCCCCTTGCTGACCGAGACAGGCCATGCTGCGGACCTTTTCAGCTGCTGCTGCCGTGCTTTCAGCAGGCTGTTTTGAGCACAGAGGGAATAGTGAATGAGCCGTCTTTTACACACCTCTAATCTGTTCCGTGGAAACACGGTGCAGCAACCCGTGCCAGGAGACTGTTTGTGCGTCATGTTTAAAGCTTGCTGCCACCTTGTCGGTTCACATCCACGTAGGTGCACGAAAAGGTCATGACCGTCGCTGGCATTCTTTCGCAGAGGCAATATTGTAGCCTATGAGGTTTATCCGAGGCGCGATCATTGCTGGTTGAAAACTTTACCCAATACCCCGCCAGGATGGCTTGAAATACAGTTAGCTTTGGCAATTTTTGCTAGCCTCTCTGGAGGCTTAGAGTTTTGTTGAGAAATATAGCCTTGTTTCGTTTAGGTTTTTTTTTCCTCGCCAAAAAGCTGTCTACTGATGATAGAGCGCCAGAGCCAGAAGGCTTGTTGTTTTGTCAATATGTTCTCAAGACAGGTATCGTTAAACTGCAGCGCAATTACAGATCACCGTTACCCATCGTAAACAGGTTGGTCCTGTCTGGTCCGGTGGGCTCTCAGTGGCGCTAAAGCTTCCAATGCGTGTCGAGCACAATGTATTAGCCTTCCACCGCCTTAACCACTGGACCACCTCGTCATCTTGCGGGGTTTCTTTATTTAACACTCCTGATTCATGTGCATGTGGATGTATTCTTCGTCTTTTCTTTCAGCCGCCGTGGGCCTGTTTTCCACTGAGGCCCTACGCCAAACTCCCTATGAGACACAATCGAACGTTAGTAGTAACCTCCGATTACGGCCGAATGTGGATTCTGCTCGGACGACGGGGCACCGGTACATCCTTTGTAGCTTTAGCTTATTAGCCAAACGCTACACCAGTTTGCCATTTCCCTTGAAATCATCCTTGATTTCCATAAGAAAGGTGCCCCAAATTGGTGGAAAATCACAACTCAACCATACGCTGTCCAAAGCATTGAACCGCCTTCACGCGGCAAAACAGAACATGTTGTTGGCCCGCACTGCTGGGTCAAACTGCGCTTCCCAAAAACAGATTGGGTCAAAACTGACAGAAGAAATCTCTAAGCCTGCTTTAAGCCCTAACCACGGGACGGGTTGACAGTCTCGCACAACGCGAGAGCCTCAGTTTCGCCTGTGTAATTTGGGGGCCGATGAAAACTGCATCCGACTAAAATTACAAAAAATTTATTAGGACTCTAATGATGTTTCAGATGTAACTTTTCTCATCTCTGTTGTTAGGTTGTCACCATCTCTGAGACTCAAAGTGTCAGAAGTCGCCTAAGCTGGTTTTGCAAAATGGAGGTCAAGATTATACTTTCAGGGATCATTTCTATAGTTTTTAACTAGGAAATGTGTTTCAAAAGTGTAGTGTCTCCCAAACTATGATGATGAGCTTTGATACTCTTTACTGAGCGTGAAGCGGGTGTGGAGTAGTTGTTTATTTCATATGTTCCACACCATTGATGAACGTTCTGTGTGGCGTTTATGCAGCATAGAAGAAGAGAGTATGATCAGAGTGGTCTTTGAAAAATTGTAAATATCAGATTAAAAATCTTGTGAGTAGTTGCGATCGATTGAACATCGGATATGATTCTGTTTGTAATTAATTGTTTAGCTCATAATTGGTGTATATCTGATGAAACTACTTTTTTTTTTTTTTTTTTACATTTTTGGTGGTGGGTGTCACCATTCTTGAGATTCAGAATGTCAGGATAAGATGTCAGCTGGTTCTATCAACTTAAAGTTGCCATAAAATGCATTGAGAGAATATTTTAATTTGTTCTTTGATATCTACATAGAAGGTATATGGCATAGGAAAGGGCAAACAATCTCCAGAAACGGTTTTACAGGACCATTTACAACCCTAGGATTTGTCCCTAGAATGAAATGCTCTGTTATTGCCTTTTTTGGAAGCTTCATGAATATTAATGAGCTCTGCTCCAATTGGCTGTTTCACAGAGCTGCTCATCTCTATAGCTGGCACATTGATAAAAAATATATATTTAATTAGGAGCTCTAGCCGCTTTTAATATGTGGTTTGTTGAATCTGCCGTTTTGAATCGCAGACATTTTAGTCTCATTACTGTGATCCATGTGCTCTGTGTAAAGTTATAATGCAGAGGGAGCTCTTCTTACCACACAAGTTCAGCTGCTTCTCGGTGATACTCTGGATCAGTAAATCATTCGCCATCATCAGCGCAGTTATTTCTCCATCATTCACCATCATCAGCACAGTCATCTCTCTGTTTATGTGGTAAGTGATATCTTTTGTACTGCAATGTAACAGGCTAGTGCTAGCATTAAGCTAACCGTGTCCCTTCAGTGGCTTGCCTTGTTTTACTGATGTACTGACGTTACCGATGATTGGGCGATGCAAATGTTGGAGGCGTAACTATTAACGATCCCGGGACTGTTGCGTAATAGTCGGTGTTATGTTGGAATTGACATATAAATCTAGTGTTCTCAAAAGACCACCGAAAAATAGAAGATTTATCCTTATCCTTATATAGATTTATCCTTGATTTCCATAAGAAAGGTGCCCCAAATTGGTGGAAAATCACATCTCAACCATACGCTGTCCAAAGCATTGAACCGCCTTCACGCGGCAAGACAGAACATGTTGTTGGCCTGCACTGCTGGGTCAAACTGCGCTTCCCAAAAACACATTGGGTCAAAACTGACAGAAGAAAACTCTAAGCCTGCTCTAAGCCCTACCCACGGGACGGCTCGACAGTCTCGCACAACGCGAGAGCCTCCGTTTCGCCTGTGTCATTTGGGAGCCGATGAAAACTGCCTCCGACCCGGTGAAGGAAGCCACAACCAGCCCGGCTAGCTCAGTCGGTAGAGCATGAGACTCTTAATCTCAGGGTCGTGGGTTCGAGCCCCACGTTGGGCGCCTCTGTTGGCTCTCTTTCTTCCCAACAGGGTGGCGGGCTCCAGCGTGCCCATTCGCCGCACAGGCTAAGTGGATTTTGCGAGCTCCGGAAACATCTTTCAAAACAGCCTGTTAGTACGTGCGATTCTAATCCCTAACCCTAACCCTTGCTTTTACAACCGTGATCCGGCGGCAGCAGACACACAACGGCTGTCTCTGTGGCGCAATCGGTTAGCGCGTTCGGCTGTTAACCGAAAGGTTGGTGGTTCGAGCCCACCCAGGGACGTGTGAAATGCCGGTGTTTTGCACGCACGCGCGTCAGGTGTCCACTAACGCCTATGCCGTTCTTAGGGTTGCGAGGCACAGCTTTCTCAGGGCGTTTATCCTGTGCACCTTCAATAAGCTGGCTTGTTTTAAAAGAAGTCAGCGGCGGGTGTTTGATGAACATTTTCACCAGCTCGAGTTTGCTGTGGCATGTGGATTCATTCTTTACTGATGATTTGTCTCTAGGGCTCATCTAGTTGACATGGTATCCGCTGACATTCGGCTGAAGGTGCTGATCCACCATCTGCTCTTGGTACGGACTGGATCCGGGGGACTGCAGTGACCATCTGATCGGAATACAGAATGGATCTGGCGGCTACGGTGACCTCAGAATAAGAAGAAACAGACTAATATTAATGTAGATGCAAAAGTTCCATGTTGCCACAGTGTCAGATTGGAGAGGATCTGGTTTTCACAGTCTTGCGTCGATGGCCGTCTAGGTGAAGAGGTCTTCACTGATGATCTGTCTCTGGGGCTCATCCAGCTTGCTACCACCTTGTCGGTTCACATCCACGTAGGTGCACGAAAAGGTCACGACCGTCACCGGTATTCTATCGCAGAGGCAGTGTTGTAGCTTGTGTGGTTTATCTGAGGTGTGATCATTGCTGGTTGAAAACTTTCCCCGATATCCCATCGGGATGATTTGAAATACAGTCAGCTTCGACAGTTTTTGCCGGTCTCTCTGGACGCTTCTTGAAAAAGACATTTTTGCTTCGTTTTGTTTCCTTTTGTTGGAGTGGCTGGTTGTTGGTCCTCGTCAAAGAGGTGTCTACAGATCATAGCGTGCCGGAGCCAGAAGATTTGTTGTTTTGTCAATATGTTCTCAAGGCTTCGCTGCAGGTATCATTAAAGTACAGCACAATTACAGCTCACCGCTACCCATCGTAAACAGGTTGGGCCTGTCTGTTCCGGTGGGCTCTCAGTGGTGCTAAATCATCAAATGAAGAGGATGGGATTCAAACCCACACAAACCAAGGTGTGCCCGGCACAACGGATTAGCCTTGCATCGCCTTATCCACTCGACCACCTCGTCACTTTCCGTGGTCCTTTTATTTAACACTCCCGATTCAGACCATCAGCTCATTAGTAGAGCACTCAGTGAACTGAACTGAGTGTGTCAGATAAGGAGGACACTCAAAAAGTGCAGAGTGGGGTCCCCAGGACTACTGCTAAAGGAGCCGAACGACGAGGATGGGATTCGAACCCACGCGTGCAGAGCACAATGGATTAGCAGTCCATCGCCTTAACCACTCGGCCACCTCGTCATTTTACGTGGCATTTTTTATTTAGCACTCCTGATTCAGATCATCAGTTCATTAGTAGAGAACTCTAAGAACTGAACTGAGTGTGTTAGATAAGGAGGACACACAAAAAGTTTAGCATGGGGTCCCCAGGACCTGGATTAAGGTCCAGTGCTGAAGGAACCGAACGACAAGAATGGGATTCCAACCATTGCACAGAGCACAATGGATTAGCAGTCCATCGCTTTAACCACTCGGCCACCCCGTCCCCTTGCTGACCGAGACAGGCCATGCTGCGGACCTTTTCAGCTGCTGCTGCCGTGCTTTCAGCAGGCTGTTTTGAGCACAGAGGGAATAGTGAATGAGCCGTCTTTTACACACCTCTAATCTGTTCCGTGGAAACACGGTGCAGCAACCCGTGCCAGGAGACTGTTTGTGCGTCATGTTTAAAGCTTGCTGCCACCTTGTCGGTTCACATCCACGTAGGTGCACGAAAAGGTCACGACCGTCGCTGGCATTCTTTCGCAGAGGCAATATTGTAGCCTATGAGGTTTATCCGAGGCGCGATCATTGCTGGTTGAAAACTTTACCCAATACCCCGCCAGGATGGCTTGAAATACAGTTAGCTTTGGCAATTTTTGCTAGCCTCTCTGGAGGCTTAGAGTTTTGTTGAGAAATATAGCCTTGTTTCGTTTAGGGGTTTTTTTCCTCGCCAAAAAGCTGTCTACTGATGATAGAGCGCCAGAGCCAGAAGGCTTGTTGTTTTGTCAATATGTTCTCAAGACAGGTATCGTTAAACTGCAGCGCAATTACAGATCACCGTTACCCATCGTAAACAGGTTGGTCCTGTCTGGTCCGGTGGGCTCTCAGTGGCGCTAAAGCTTCCAAAGCGTGTCGAGCACAATGTATTAGCCTTCCACCGCCTTAACCACTGGACCACCTCGTCATCTTGCGGGGTTTCTTTATTTAACACTCCTGATTCATGTGCATGTGGATGCATTCTTCGTCTTTTCTTTCAGCCGCCGAGGGCCTGTTTTCCACTGAGGCCCTGCGCCAAACTCCCTATGAGACACAATCGAACGCTAGTAGTAACCTCCGATTACGGCCAAATGTGGATTCTGCTCGGACGACGGGGCACCGGTACATCCTTTGTAGCTTTAGCTTATTAGCCAAACGCTACACCAGTTTGCCATTTCCCTTGAAATCATCCTTGATTTCCATAAGAAAGGTGCCCCAAATTGGTGGAAAATCACAACTCAACCATACGCTGTCCAAAGCATTGAACCGCCTTCACGCGGCAAAACAGAACATGTTGTTGGCCCGCACTGCTGGGTCAAACTGCGCTTCCCAAAAACAGATTGGGTCAAAACTGACAGAAGAAATCTCTAAGCCTGCTTTAAGCCCTACCCACGGGACGGGTTGACAGTCTCGCACAACGGGAGAGCCTCAGTTTCGCCTGTGTAATTTGGGGGCCGATGAAAACTGCATCCGACTAAAATTACAAAAAAATTTTTAGGACTCTAATGATGTTTCAGATGTAACTTTTCTCATCTCTGTTGTTAGGTTGTCACCATCTCTGAGACTCAAAGTGTCAGAAGTCGCCTAAGCTGGTTTTGCAAAATGGAGGTCAAGATTATACTTTCAGGGATCATTTCTATAGTTTTTAACTAGGAAATGTGTTTCAAAAGTGTAGTGTCTCCCAAACTACGATGATGAGCTTTGATACTCTTTACTGAGCGTGAATCGGGTGTGGAGTAGTTGTTTATTTCATATGTTCCACACCATTGATGAACGTTCTGTGTGGCGTTTATGCAGCATAGAAGAAGAGAGTATGATCAGAGTGGTCTTTGAAAATTGTAAATATCAGATTAAAAATCTTGTGAGTAGTTGCGATCGATTGAACATCGGATATGATTCTGTTTGTAATTAATTGTTTAGCTCATAATTGGTGTATATCTGATGAAACTACTTTTTTTTTTTTTTTTTTACATTTTTGGTGGTGGGTGTCACCATCCTTGAGATTCAGAATGTCAGGATAAGATGTCAGCTGGTTCTATCAACTTAAAGTTGCCATAAAATGCATTGAGAGAATATTTTAATTTGTTCTTTGATATCTACATAGAAGGTATATGGCATACGAAAGGGCAAACAATCTCCAGAAACGGTTTTACAGGACCATTTACAACCCTAGGATTTGTCCCTAGAATGAAATGCTCTGTTATTGCCTTTTTTGGAAGCTTCATGAATATTAATGAGCTCTGCTCCAATTGGCTGTTTCACAGAGCTGCTCATCTCTATAGCTGGCACATTGATAAAAAATATATATTTAATTAGGAGCTCTAGCCGCTTTTAATATGTGGTTTGTTGAATCTGCCGTTTTGAATCGCAGACATTTTAGTCTCATTACTGTGATCCATGTGCTCTGTGTAAAGTTATAATGCAGAGGGAGCTCTTCTTACCACACAAGTTCAGCTGCTTCTCGGTGATACTCTGGATCTGTAAATCATTCGCCATCATCAGCGCAGTTATTTCTCCATCATTCACCATCATCAGCACAGTCATCTCTCTGTTTATGTGGTAAGTGATATCTTTTGTACTGCAATGTAACAGGCTAGTGCTAGCATTAAGCTAACCGTGTCCCTTCAGTGGCTTGCCTTGTTTTACTGATGTACTGACGTTACCGATGATTGGGCGATGCAAATGTTGGAGGCGTAACTATTAACGATCCCGGGACTGTTGCGTAACAGTCGGTGTTATGTTGGAATTGACATATAAATCTAGTGTTCTCAAAAGACCACCGAAAAATAGAAGATTTATCCTTATCCTTATATAGATTTATCCTTGATTTCCATAAGAAAGGTGCCCCAAATTGGTGGAAAATCACATCTCAACCATACGCTGTCCAAAGCATTGAACCGCCTTCCCGCGGCAAGACAGAACATGTTGTTGGCCTGCACTGCTGGGTCAAACTGCGCTTCCCAAAAACACATTGGGTCAAAACTGACAGAAGAAAACTCTAAGCCTGCTCTAAGCCCTACCCACGGGACGGCTCGACAGTCTCGCACAACGCGAGAGCCTCCGTTTCGCCTGTGTCATTTGGGAGCCGATGAAAACTGCCTCCGACCCGGTGAAGGAAGCCACAACAAGCCCGGCTAGCTCAGTTGGTAGAGCATGAGACTCTTAATCTCAGGGTCGTGGGTTCGAGCCCCACGTTGGGCGCCTCTGTTGGCTCTCTTTCTTCCCAACAGGGTGGCGGGCTCCAGCGTGCCCATTCGCCGCACAGGCTAAGTGGATTTTGCGAGCTCCGGAAACATCTTTCAAAACAGCCTGTTAGTACGTGCGATTCTAATCCCTAACCCTAACCCTTGCTTTTACAACCGTGATCCGGCGGCAGCAGACACACAACAGCTGTCTCTGTGGCGCTACCTGGAGCAGGATCGTCTGTTTCCGTGGCCATCTCGTCCAATTGCGATCTCGCCGTCCATTGTGAGAATGGACGAGAGCCAATCGCGTCGCTCGTCGTCCATTGTGGGAATGGATGAGAGCCAATCGCATCACTCGAGCTCCATTGTTGAGAGCCACTCACTGCGCTTAGTTTCATTCTAAGTCAGGTTCAAAAACCAGAGGAACGAAATATATGATAACTTTTCAAAGTAATACATGTTTTCAACTTTCTTCCTCTCTGTTTACAATGTTCTCAATTGGTAACTCGTTACGTTTTCGTCCGTCTTTCATCCGTGTTTGGCGTTCACAAACTTTTGACTCGTGAATTGCCCATAATGAAACACCGTTTAAATGTAATCTTACTCATTAAACTCTATTTACACGTTCTGAAGTTTGATTTAAATCAGAAGAAAACGTGTTTCAGCTGTAAGCGCAGTCATTCCTTATGACAATTTACCGTGTTTTTACTATAGTGAAAGCGTAGTAACCATTTTGTGTTTTTTGGCTGATCGATTACAACTGTATGAACACAGTCTAACTATAAATGAAAATCTGAATGAACAGCAACAACAAAAAACGTTGTGCTTGTGTTTATCGTCATTTACCATGGTTTTACTATAGGTCTTCCCTTCCGCAAGGCCAGCAGCCATTAGGTCCACCACCGCCTCAGGGATGGTCTTCCCTTCCGCCAGGCCAACAGTCATCGGCTCCACCACCGCAATCACAGGATTGGTCTTCCCTTCCGCAAGGCCAGCAGCCATTAGGTCCACCACCGCCTCAGGGATGGTCTTCCCTTCCGCCAGGCCAACAGTCATCGGCTCCACCACCGCAATCTCAGGATTGGTCTTCCCTTCCGCAAGGCCAGCAGCCATCAGCTGCACCACCTCCTTAGAACCGACAGCGTGCTTGGAGACTGCACAAGGCAGCTCTTGAAGATCAAGAGCGTGTGGCAAGAGGGGAGCCACCAAAGAAGCGTCACACAAAAGAACATTACCATTACCAATGTAAAACATGTGGCCACTCAAAAAGCAAATTTACTGGTTATTCCCAGGTTAAAGGAAAGTGGTACTGTCCAGCATCTGGTCAGACCATTACAGAGTGGAAAGACTCTCTTTAGGTTTTATTTTGTCTTTAGTTTCATGCATAATACAGTCAGCATAACTTTTAACTTAGTGCATTTTAACTAGTACTCTAAGTAAACCAAGAAAATTAAGAGCTTTCCTTTACATTCTAAAGTTATTTAAAATAAAAACATGTATTTGTGGTAATTACATGATAATTTTATTTTATAAAGATAAGATTTGAAAGTTGATTTTGATGATTTTGATGATTATCATCATTATTATTTTTATTATTATTATTAATAGGATTATACTTCTTTTAAATTAGTATTTATATCTTATAACGATTATAAAAGTTTATATTATTATTATTATTAGTAGTAGTAGTAGTAGTATAGTTCTTTACATTTGTATTGATGTCTTATAAAAATGATAAAGGTTATATAATTATAAAATTGTTTATATGTCTTTATAAAAGGTATATTATTATTCAGAGTATTATCATTGTTTACATTTTTTACATATAACTTTTCCATTGTATAAAGGTCAGATTTAAAGAGTGTTTTTTATTATGCAAGTTGTATTGTTACAGTTCTTTACATTTGTATTCATGTCTTATAAAAAATAATAGATTTTAGCTTTTGGAATAAACTATTTTTATTTAGTTTTTTTATTTTATTTATAATTTTCATTTGTATATATTTTGTTCTTAATATTAAACTCTTTGTGGTAGTAAGATGATTATAAATGACAATTTCAGTTTGTTTATATATTCTTTTTTAATATTATATTTCTCCAATTCTGGGTATAAGATTTTTGAAAAGGAGCATATAATGCATATATACAGTAGAGTATAATTTGTCATATGTCAATATTTGAGCTTTTGAAATAAACCATATTTTTTTGGAAATATGTTTTTTATGTTTTATTATTTCAATTTTACAAAATTGAATAGTTGTTTTGTAATTAGGTAAAATATGTAGAAATATGGACTTTTCTGTAATTTGTTAAAGTAAGTTAAAGGGTAAAAAAGTGGGTAATTCCAATAAATTTTCCCTTTTTTTTCACTTCCCCTTTTTTTTTTGTTCCTTTTCCCCCTGTTTTTTTTTCTCATTTTTTCTTTTCCCCCACCCATAGCAGTCCCTTTTGCCCTGTTTTAGGCCGGAGCGGTTAAGGCGATGGACTAGAAATCCATTGGGGTCTCCCCGCGCAGGTTCGAATCCTGCCGACTACGCTCTTCACCGGTGCTGAGGAGAAGAGGCCGGGCCCTTTTCTTCCGTGTCCCTAGCACGGATTTGTGTGCCCTCTCTCCACAGTAATAAAAAGCGATGCTAGCCCTTTTTTTTTTTCAATTCAGACGGCCGGCACCACTAGATGTAAGCCACCTCCATTTTTCGTACGGGTGCAGTGCCAGTTAAACTATACCAACAACGCAGGCAGCAGAGGCTGGCTTTCGGGGTCGACAAAGAAGGCTCGAAGCGCACGAGTCACTGATAGGGCCAAAAGAGCTAAAGGCCATCTTTGTTTGAGCCCGTCCAGAGTTTTTCTCGCGTCATGGATGAGAGAGCGCTGTCTTTCCATGCTGTCTAAAGAAATTTGAAGCTGCGAAGCTGGAAGCGCAAAGGCTGCAAACACAGACCACGACGAGGCGCGCTTCGTTCCACTGCACGCTGGCGGGTGGCCAGATTGACTCTGCTCTTGACACTCTAGTGTAGCTCTGCTGTGAGCAGAGCCCCCAAAAATACAGGTCACTCGCAAAGGTTCCCCTCCACGGAAATCTTTAATAAAAGGCGAAAGATTTATGCGCTGATGACGAGAAACTCGAGATGTGTCTCTATGCCCTTGGACCTGTGCGCTCACTGTGGTAAACCACTACGCTCACCAAGGGTAATCTAGGGTGCCGACACCTGCCAACATGATTTTCGTCACCCCCCTCACTCCAAATGGGAGAAGTAAAAGTTATGAAAGTCCCTTCCCTCACCCAGTATTCACAAACCCGATCAAGGTAATGTCATCTCTTTTTTCATGCCCCCGTATTAGAGGCCAAAAAAAATATTAAATGAAATAAAGCGGTCCAAATAATGACCCACTGTAATGTGTAACATTCAAGATATTGAGAGACTTTAGCTCGTGGCGGGTCAATCTGGTATTTCATGGAGTAGGGGCTCGTTTTGGCAAGTTGGGTGCAGTCGCGTGTGCTGGGAGCGAAGAACAGCAAGCGCAACTCTTCGTTAGTATGGTGGACAGTATCTCCCCCTGTCACGTGGAAGACCGGGGTTAGATTCCCCAATGAGGAGACCTAGTTCTTTGCTGCTGTTGAACGACTCATCCAAAAGCTTTTGGTGCAGACAGAGGTCACAGAAGGAGTTCTGCTTCGAGGTCAACCGCAGCCAAAAACTGTGCGTTGGCCGGGAATCGAACCCGGGTCAACTTCTTGGAAGGCAGCTATGCTCACCACAATACCACCAACGCAGTCGCTCGGTGCCAGATTTAAGCGGTCAGATAAGAATGCTCGAATCCGGGTCATGGCAGCCCTTTGTCGTTGAGCGACGGGGACGTCCAGCTTCTTTTTGCCAACTCACCCTTCAGTTGGATTTTGCGCCTGAAGCTCGGCGGCATCCTGTGCTGCCCGCCTCGAGACGAGAGCAGGCGGTCCACATGCTGGTGTAGTCGTGGCCGAGAGGTTAAGGCGATGGACTTGAAATCCATTGGGGTCTCCCCGCGCAGGTTCGAACCCTGCCGACTACGGTCGGGCATTCCCCCTTTTGCCTTTAGCTTTTTGCGACGGCGGGTGGGCCTTCCAAGGCCTTTGGCCTTCGCTCTCTCTGACGTAATTGCGTGCGGCCTTTGTCCCATAGCTCCTGTGGCAAGTGAGCTTCTGCTGGGCGGCTTGTGGAGAAAGTCTTCTTATATAAAAGTAAGAGGCGCACAAAACACAAGAGCCTGGATAGCTCAGTCGGTAGAGCATCAGACTTTTAATCTGAGGGTCCAGGGTTCAAGTCCCTGTTCGGGCGAAGGGCCATCTTCTTGTTGTCGCCCTCAGCTTGCAGTCGTGCCGGTCCAGCTCTGCCGTGTGGCGGCGTACGCTTAAAGATGTGATAGAGTTCACATAGAGTGTTTGCTATGCTGCCCCTTCATGAATGTTTTGTTGCTTGTGGTGGGCTGTTTTCCCCTTTAGGAGTTTTATGCTAGGCGATTTCAGTAAAGCGGTAGCCAGTTCATTGTTTTTTCAGCCAACTTTGAGGTTGACAACGGGACAGAGGACGTCTGGGCCACCGTAGTCGTGGCCGTACGTTCCAGTGATCAGCCGGCCTAACTATTCCTAAACATTTGTTACAAGTCCTAAAACATTCGGAACAAGTCCTAACACAAGTCCTAACAATCCTAACACAAGTCCTAACATTCCTAACAATCACTGGTCTAAGTCCTAACAGTTTTGCCCTGTTTTTGGCCGAGTGGTTAAGGCGATGGACTGCTAATCCATTGTGCTCTGCACGCGTGGGTTCGAATCCCATCCTCGTCGATCGGCTCCTTTAGCAGTAATCCTCGGTCCTGGGGACCCCACTCTGCACTTTTTGAGTGTCCTCCTTATCTGACACACTCAGTTCAGTTCACTGAGTGCTCTACTAATGAGCTGATGGTCTGAATCGGGAGTGTTAAATAAAAGGACCATGGAAAGTGACGAGGTGGTCGAGTGGTTAAGGCGATGCAAGGCTAATCCGTTGTGCTCGGCACACCTTGGTTTGTGTGGGTTTGAATCCCATCCTCTTCATTTGATGATTTAGCACCACTGAGAGCCCACTGGAACAGACAGGCCCAACCTGTTTACGATGGGTTGCGGTGAGCTGTAATTGTGCTGTAGTTTAACGATACCTGCAGCGAAGTCTTGAGAACATATTGACAAAACAATAAATCTTCTGGCTCCGGCACGCTATGATCTGTAGACACCTCTTTGACGAGAACCAACAACCAGCCACTCCAACAAAAGGAAACAAAACGAAGCAAAACTACCTTTTTCAAGAAGCGTCCAGAGAGACCGGCAAAAACTGTCGAAGCCGACTGTATTTCAAATCATCCCGATGGGATATCGGGGAAAGTTTTCAACCAGCAATGATCACACCTCAGATAAACCACACAAGCTACAACATTGCCTCTGCGATAGAATACCGGTGACGGTTGTGACCTTTTTGTGCACCTACGTGGATGTGAACCGACAAGGTGGTAGCAAGCTGGATGAGCCCCAGAGACAGATCATCAGTGAAGACCTCTTCACCTAGACGGCCATCGACGCAAGACTGTGAAAACCAGATCCTCTCCAATCTGACACTGTGGCAACATGGAACTTTTGCATCTACATTAATATTAGTCTGTTTCTTCTTATTCTGAGGTCACCGTAGCCGCCAGATCCATTCTGTATTCCGATCAGATGGTCACTGCAGTCCCCCGGATCCATTCCGTACCAAGAGCAGATGGTGGATCAGCACCTTCAGCCGAATGTCAGCGGATACCATGTCAACTAGATGAGCCCCAGAGACAGATCATCAGTAAAGAATGAATCCACATGCCACAGCAAACTCGAGCTGGTGAAAATGTTCATCAAACACCCGCCGCTGACTTCTTTTAAAACAAGCCAGCTTATTGAAGGTGCACAGGATAAACGCCCTGAGAAAGCTGTGCCTCGCAACCCTAAGAACGGCATAGGCGTTAGTGGACACCAGGGGCCTCATTTATAAAGACTTGCGTAAAAACCAGTGATGCGCGGGTCAATGTATAAACAACCCGAGCCCGACCGACGTTTTTAATAACCCGCCCGCAACTCGGACCGCAAAATAAAAAAAGAAAATATTGTACCCGACCCGCTTCCTGACCCGCATGTTTAATATTTGCTACTGACAGCAGCGATTATATGCGGCTATATGCAGTGGAGATGCGTTCACTGTCAAACATCATTCGGCATTAAGTAATTTTGTCAAAAGAAATGTTCTTGATTACAAGAAAAATACAGATTGTTCTTGTTGTGATTTAGTTTGTCTTGCCTTTATAGATTTAAATAGATTCATTTTCGAAGTAGGCTTCACTAAATTATGTCAGTGATTCTCCGATGTTACAGTTTTTTACAATCGTTTTTGCACTAATAACAGAACCGTAATGTCTTTTTTCAAAACTCTAGACACATAATTCACAACCAATGATCAAAATGCACATTTTTCAAACCACTTAACACATTCTTCAAATGCTTGGATACAATACACATAAGCCAAAGATAATTTGTTCATTGAACTTAAATCACCTGTTCAAAATGACACAACTTAACATCAAAGTATTACTATTTCAAAATGCAACTCACACATTACATCTGAGATGAGTGTGCATTCATTTCATTACAAAGATTGAACTATCAGTTGATACATCTGCTTAAAATGAAAAGTAACTGTTGCATTACCCTTGAAGCATAGCTTTTATGGAAAATAGTGCATGTTTCAGGATAGATCATTTGACACCAGTTACCACAGAATATGACCCAGATGGACTACACTACACTCTCAGAAAAAAAGGTACAAAACTATACCTTTTAGGGTACAAGTAGCTGTCACAGGGGTGTTACCAAGGGTACAATTTTTTGGGTACATAATTGTACAATAAGGACCCATTGTGTACCTTTAAAGGTACCTTTATATGTTTTGTTGCCCAGGAACAAAATTGTACCTCTGCAGTACTTTTTTTTTTTTTTACCGTGTAAAAATCTTGTATCTTTATCAGATATGGTTTCTATGGCCCCATGTACCTCTTTTACAGAACACATTTTCATATTCAACATTACTGAATGCAAGATGTCATTTTTATGTTATTGCTTTTGTGGTTTCAATGAGTTATTGGCTACCCTGGTAAAAAAATAAATAAATAAATAAAAAAAGAATGTATCAAGAACGTTGGTGCACAAATTAGCCCTGCTGAAGAAGAAAAAAAATCCAAAACCAGCCTGCTATTTGGCTGTTTTTAGCTGGTCAACCAGCCTGGTTTTAGCTGGTCATAGCTGGTTTTAGAGGGGTATTGGCCACTTTTCTGTCTGGTCAGGCTGGGAAACCACCAGCTAAAACCAGCCTGACCAGACTGGGAGACCAGCTAAAACCAGCTACTTCCAGCTTAAACCAGCTAAAACCAGCCAACCAGCCTAGGCTGGACAATATACTGTACCCTGCTAAAAAAAAAACAGCTAAAACTTTGAATCTAAATTTTTTCCCTTTAGAAAACCTATGCTGAGATTTATTTTATCAGTAAATTCCACATTACAGTATTTCAATGATCCCACTGTGTCTGTACTGTTCTCAGTCTAAAGTAAAAAAAAAATGAAACCTGAATCACATATTTTGTACAACTATATTTAATGATTGTACTAGCAAAAACACATTGAAACTATGGGTAACTTGTGTATGGGTGATCTAAAGTAATGTTCCTATAATATTTCATAATAAATTCGTTTTTTGAAACAATGCTTCTGCTAATGCAAGGCTTCTTTAAAGATATGAACGCACTATGCAAAGTTTTGAACACTGGACAGCCTGTGTTACAAATAATGACTGTTTTGAGTTTTGTATCTAGAGTTTTGAAAAATTACATTAAGGTTCAGTTATTAGTGCAAAAACGATTGTAAAAAACTGTAATATGACCAAGAGTTATTTTATTTCGATCTACAGTGTAATAAATGTTAAGAAAAAGATTAGCCTATAGCCCTAAATATTAGAGACTATAAGCTTATTCATTTTTTCTTAACTTTTATTCTTCTAAAAATTATCAAGAATATTAAATCAACTTAATAGGCTAGGTTAACGACTTTTCTTATACAAACATAACGAATGCACTTCAAAATGAAGTTTTCATAGGCCTATATAAATTAATAAATAAAATAATATTATTTATATATATATATATATATATATATATATTTTTTTTTTTTTTTTTTTTTTTTTTTTTTTTTTTTAATTGTATAGCTATATCAAATGAATAAGGAAATTATAGTGCCTTGAATTTATTAAGTAGGGCCTAATGCTTAATTTCGTTCGTTTGTTTCGCTCTCTGGAAATGTAAAGAAAAAATACCGTTTTTATTCGGAATTCGTTTTTAATCCCTCGTTTTAAACAAGCATATAGCCTACATGAGATCATTTATATTGCTTGAATAAACGTTTAAAAATATTCCTTTATACAGATTTAAATAATTTCATTTTCGAAGTAGGCTACTCTAAATTATGTCAGTGATTCTCCGATGTTAAATATGATCATTAATTATTTTATTTCGATCTACAGTGCAATAAAAGTTAAGAAAAAGATTAGCCTGTAGCCCTAAATATTAGAGACTAAAGCTAATTCCTTTTTTCTTAACTTTTATTTTTCTAAAAATTATCAAGAATATTAAATCAACTTAATAGGCCAGGTTAACGACTTTCTTATACAAACATAACGAATGCACTTCAAAACTAATGTAAGATTGTAAAAGGGATTAATTACACATATAATTTATAATTTAGCTCAAAGGGAAATCGAATATGATTCAATAGGGAATTTGAACAGAATCGCTGTTTTACGGCTGTTCAAGAGTCGACCTGCGATTCATTCACAAGCCGTAACAGAAACTCTGCGATGGATATTACTATCCAGAATATAGTGAAAACACTATATATTAGCACAGTAGCAAAATCAGCAGTTTAAGACATTAACTTGTAAGCACAAAACACAAGATACTTATCTTTTCTAATAAAAATATGATTTTAATGGATAAACCTAACACATACAATCTAAACTAACATAAAACACACGCATTCACACAGGTTGCAGAAAGAGAAAGTGAGGAAAGAATGAGTTTAAAGGAATGAAAATATGAAGTACCAAGTTAGCAATATGTGCAATTGCTTAGACCTGAACAACCATCAATCACTTAATTAACCCTCGTATTGAGTCTCTCAAAGAGGTTATTAAACTTTATATCAAAATGCACCAGTTCAGTAAGATTCTGGAGGTTACTTGCGCGTTGCCTTTGGGAATTCCTTTAGTTGTGTCGCTTCAGGGCTTTCCCGAGGTTGCTGATTGGTTGGTTCTGTGGTCCTTTGTGTGCTTGGGCGTTGGCTGGATATGAGAGTTGCGTGCTGTTGAAGTTGAGGTCAGCAAAGACGTTTAGGTCGGTCGCGGCTTGCACAAACTTAACTAGAAACGAAACTCTCAACGGAAAGAAATAAAAATAAAAAAAAGATTAAAGAAAAAGATAGAAGTGTGGTGATCTCCTCATGTTTCCTTTAGATGAGGAGGCTGGCATTCAGGCCAGGCGGCGTCGAGACGTAAGAGAGCTTATAGTGAAGAGATAAGAGAGAAATTTGAGGGTGTCCTTGAGTTTTTAAACTCAGCCTTTGGACACATCCCAAAATGGTGTCTTGACCAATTAGAACAATGTCCGAAGTCCGGTGGACTGCTGGTTCCTCCTACCAACCATAAATCCCAATGTTATCTTATCAGTCCCGTGATCCCAAATTCCCGCTCTTTGCAGAGATAAATTTGGACATGATTTCTATAACAAGACTATAATACATTTTGCAAAGAATTGAATTACAGGAACATTTTGAGAATGCGATTTCCAACTCAGACATATCAAACATCAATATAAACCATTAAACTATTCAATAGTTATCAAAAGGGACATACACAATGAGTGATTAAAACATAATAGACAAATGTGTGGGTTACATATATGATAGGAAGTTATACATAGAAATGAGGAGTTGCTCCTTAGTTCTTTAGCACATTTTAGGCGCATATGTACATCAATAGACAGTTTTCTGTGCCCTTCTGTGAGGGTCTGTTCTCTAAGCTGGGAGGAAGTTTAGGGAAGGAATTTCCGTTGTGTCCTGTGTGTGGGGGAAAACCAACCATATCGCTAATGACTTTAATCATGTGATGTTCAAAATGTGCATCTCTTTGACCATTAATCTTGGTTACTTGCTCCAAATTGGACAATCTCCTTATTCGAAGGATTTGATTATGAAGAAGTGTCTTTGTGTTAATTTTGCGAGTTCTTAGTAAGTTAGGTTTGCTTCAGGCTGGCGGTCTGGCGCCAGGCTATCAAACGTCAGATTTATGACGGGCCTCTTGTGGAATGTACGTCTGTAGAAGTGTTCTAACTTCTAATCGACTCTCTTAAATTGTCTGATTCGCGCTGAAATCCTACACTAAGTTTTCATATAAAATCAGGAATCATGAATATGACAAAATAATAATAATAATAATTTTATATATATATAATTAATTGTATAGCTATAATGCTTAATTTCATTCGTTTCGCTCTGTGGAAATGTAAAGAAAAAATCCTGTTTTTACCTGGAATTCGTTTTTAATCCCTGGTTTTAAACAAGCATATACATGAGATAATTTATTGCTTGAATAAACGTTAAAAAATAGTGCTAAATTTTATATAATTAAGGAAATTAAACAGACCTAGGCATTTGAAAAGACTAATAGTAAAATCTGTCTAATAATTCCAAAAAGAAAGAGAAACATTGGACATTGAATATCGCGTCAGCATTTATTCAACAGTTAATAACGCTCAACATTCAAAAGGTAAATATTATTCAGCCAATAAAGTGTAGGTCTATGTATTTCATAGAAAAGTGTGTCTAGTACTACATAAATTACAAAGGTTTAATTGGCATCTTTATTTCAAACGACCCGACCGAACGCAACCCGAATATCATTAAAAATATTTTTGGATGACTCGTAACCGCGGGTGACCGCGGGCACCCGCTCATTTCGGATCAACCCGCGCATCACTGGTAGAAACCATCCTTGATTTTATCTAAGAACTTTTCTGATTTGATCGTAAGAGCGATTCAGAGAAACGAACGTACACACGAAATCCATGCGTACGCCAGTCATTCGGTTATAAATCACAAATGATCGTGGAATTGTGTGCAGCTGAATGTTCCGCCGTCGAAACGCCCCTGCTTAATTAATTAACATATAAAATGAGCTCATTCCTAAAGCAAAAACTCTGTGACAATGGCAAGTAAAAAGGAGCGCAAGAAATCAAATTATAGTGAGGCTGAACTATCTGCAATACCAGGCATTACCACAAGGAAACGGTCGTACGCCAAGCTGGAATCTGACGTGGAGATAAGTACTTGGCTGAATCCAGATCAGACGGTTGCATGTTCCAATCACATCAGTTGATCTCTTCTTGACATCCATAGTATAAAGTCTACAGCCCTTTACCGTGACTGATTTGCAAATTGAATCAAAGCAATTAAGCAAGGAACGCCAACTTGTTTTCTCGACCTTGTGGCCGCGACAGAGTGCGCCTGACCCCGGATCGGGAGGTTGCGTGTTCCAGTTATGTTGAGGTCAAGCGATCTGTTCTTGACTTTGTGAGTTTAAAGACTAGCTGATTTGCATAGTTTATCAAAGTGCTTAAGCATGAAGCACTAAATAATTTTTCCGCTATCTTGTAGTGCAACGGTAGAGTGTCTGGCTCCAAATCACCTTGAGGTCACCGTATATTTACTGATTTGCATTCTGTGTCAAGGGGGTTAAGCAAAATACATCACCATCACATTGGACACTTCTAAAAGTTTTCTGGACGACGTAGAGAGAGATGGACAAAGAATGGGAAATCAAAACAAAGAAACAGACAATGGAGAGCAAGCAAAGATGGACAACATGGGAAAAGACAGAGAGGGGAGAGGACTAATTAGAAGGAGAGCCTTAAAGGTAAAACCAAATGTGGGAAATGCAAGAAAAAAAATCATGACAAGTGTAAACAGATATGAAGTGTTAAGTGGGTTGGAGGGAGAAGATGGAGTATAATGTTTTCTAGGTATTTGTTTTTATTTCTTTTAATGGTTTTAAGTTGTGTTACTTTTAATGCAAGGGGATTGATGGACATGGGAAAATTTGAAAGACTGAAAGAAAAATGCAAAGGAAAACATGTTATCGCTTTGCAAGAAACAAACTGGAAAGAGAGTGTGATGATAGACTATAAAAAGAAATGGGAAGGAGATATTTTATACAACAATGGGGATGGAAGGCTTGGAAGAGGTGTAGCGTTTTTAATGAGAAAAGATGTGTTTAATGCAAGCAAAGTAGTGTATAAAGATAAGATAGGGAAATGTATGGTGGTAGAAGTAAATTATGAAGGACGTGGAATTATTTTAGCGAATGTACATGCACCAACAGAGGAGAAAGAAAAGAAAGTTTTTTTTAATGTTTTAAGGAGCATTATAAAGAAATATAAAGAAACAATTATGATGGGGGATTTTAATACTGTTTTTAGCAAACAGGATATGGCGGAGGGAATGGTTTTTAAATCGGACACAGGGAGAAAAGAATTAAACGAATTGATGAGAGAAAATAATTTAATAGATGTGTGGAGAGAAAGGAACGAAAAGAAAAAAGAATTCTCAAAAAGACAAATAGTGGGGAGTTTTGTATGCCAAACTAGAATTGACTTTGTTTTATGCACGAGAAATGTGGAGAATTTTATTGAAAAGATTAAATATGAAGAAACCAGTTTTAGCGATCACAAGATTTTATCCTTTAGTTTGGACTGGAGGAAAATGCAAAGAGGGCCGGGAGTATGGATTTTAAATACACAGATTTTAAAGAATGAAGATTATGTTTCAAAGGTTAAAGAAATTATAGAAAAAGAAAAGGAAAATGGAATGTTTGAAGAGGATAGGAGATTATGGTGGGAGAACGTGAAGTTTTTAATCAAAAAATTTTCGATCAAATATTGTAGTTTAAAACAGAAATGCAAAAGATACAAAGAAAATAGAATGAAAGAAAGAAAGTTTAGAAATGGAATTGAATAAAGAAAATAAAGACATACAAAAGATAAAGGAAATAGAGGGAAAACTGAAAGAAATAGAAGAAAAACAATATGAGGGGGCAAGGCTAAGAAGCAAAGCAAAATATGTGGTGGAAGGAGAAAAATGCACAAAGTTCTTTTTTGACTTGGAAAAAAAGAGAGGGAAAGCTGAAACGATAAAAGAAATAAGAGGGAAAAACGGAGAACTTGTAGAAGAGAATAAAAAGATATTGGAGGAAATAAGGAATTTTTATGAGGATCTGTTTAGTGCAAGGGGGGTGGAAGAGGAGAAAAAAAAGGAACTATTGAGTCAGATAAAAGCAAAAGTAAGTGAGGAAGATAAAAAAGAATGTGACCAAGAAATTAGAGAAGAGGAGATTGAAATAGCAATAAATCAACTGAATAAAAAGAAAAGTCCAGGAATAGATGGTTTGGGAACTGAATTTTATGTCTGTTTTAAAGAGGTTTTAATAAAGATTTTAAATTAGGTTTTTAAAGAAATTTTTGAAAAGGAAGAAATTAATGAAAGAACAAGGATGGGGTTAATGAAACTGATATATAAAAGGAAAGGAGAAAAAGTAGATTTAAAAAACTACAGACCAATCACAATGTTGAATACGGATCTTAAAATTTTAGCGAAGGTTTTAGCAAACAGACTAAAAGAAGTAATGCCGAGTATAATTCAAACAAATCAAGCATATGGGGTAAAAGGGAGAGATATAGCTGATATAACGATAAGTATAAGAGATGCCATATGGTATATGAAAGAAAAAAATGAAGATGGATATATTCTTAGTTTAGATTTTTAAAAAGCGTTTGATAGGGTTGAGCACGGGTATTTATTTGAGGTTTTAACCTTTTCACACGTGAGTTTAAAATATTCTATCTAACCCCAAAGAGTGAGTTTTTTTAGGCGACCGTTATTTTGGAATGTTTGGCATTACAGTTTCCATGGCGACGCGTCATGTGACACACCGCAGCCACAACAGCACTGTAAGACACATGGATCGCTTTTATTTCGTTTTCCCTTTTTTATTATTGATATTCATAAGCATGCTCTCTATATTTTGAAATATATGATATTCCGATTTCGAAATATGTGCAAGTAAATGTATTTAAAAATCCAAATACTTTTATTATGACCGCGTTAGTTAATCTATACCGGGTGATGGGCGCCGCCATGTTTGTTCGCGCTGAATCCGAGCTGTGGGATTTAACACACGCAAATGCATCCTCTACTCCCGAAAGACATTAAAGTAAGTCTCTGGTGAGCTGGAAGAAGAGGAGAGTGAACTTTATAGTTACCTGCATAATCTGTATATGATATCAATAAATGATGCTGTCAGAATATATGTGTAGGATCATTATTGCTGCTTCCATAGACATCAGTGTGTATTTTACAAACTATAAATGTATGGTTTTGCTAGTACTTATGTCTATTTAAATGTCTGAAACCTAAAATAAGCATTATATGGTTGAAAACACTGAATAGTTGTGATAATATGACAAGCACTCAGCGCCTCCGATCTGGCTCAGAGCCAGCAAAAGCGCCAAAACAGATTTGAATTCAGCAGCTGATCACGTGATGCGGCGAACGTTCGAATCACACCGGTGTGATCATACGCATAAGGGACCAGCCAAGACAAATCACACCGGTGTGATCGTACGTTCTAAAGGGTTAAGAAGATTTGGTTTTGGGGAGAATTTTATTAAATGGATTGGAATTTTATATAAGGGTGCACTAACTAGGATTAAATGTAATGGTTTTTTAACAGATTGTTTTAAAATAACACGATCAATTAGACAAGGTTGTCCGCTCTCAGCGTTATTGTATTCACTTGTATCTGAACCTTTGGGACTTGCTATAAGACAAAATGAAAGAATAAGAGGGATAGAAATTGAGGGAAATAAGGCTGAGGGGAAAATTTTTCAATATGCTGATGATACAACGATAATTTTAAAGGGAAAGGGAAGTGTTAAAGAAGTTATGAAGGTTGTAAAAGAATACTGCAGTGGTTCTGGAAGTAAAATAAATGAGGACAAAACGATATATATGAGATTTGGCAAAGCTATGGCTTTAACGGATTGTTTTAATTTTAAGGAAGTGGAAGAAATGAGGATTTTAGGAGTTTTAATGGGGAGGAATGAGAGGAAAGTAAGAGATGAAATGTGGGAGCAACTAATAGCAGATATAGAGAGAAGGTAAAATTTTTGGAGATTGAGAACACTACATTTGAAGGGGAAGGTTTTAATATTGAATGTTTTAATGGTTTCTAAACTTTGGTATGTTTTATATGTTTCTGAAATGCCTTTATGGACAGAACAGAGGTTGAAGAAATGTTTTCTTGACTTTTTATGGGAGGGGAAACCAGCAAGGATTGCATATAACACGATTTTAGGGGCGGTAGAGAAGGGAGGTTTGGGGCTAATGGATGTGGAACAGCGAAAAAACGCTCTGAGAGTAAAAATTGTTAAGAAATACCTGCAACAAAACAACAAAACTGAGTGGAAAAAAACAATGAAATACTTTTTAAACAAATGTGGGGATTTTAATATGGGGGATGGAATTCTGTGGATGAAAACGAAAATGTGGATGACGGAAGGATTACCTGGGTTTTACAGAGAAATTTTTAGTGCCTGGGGAAAATTTTTAACAAAAATTGAATGGGATCCGCATGGAAGAGAGAGCATTTTAAATCAACCTCTGTTCTTAAATAACAAAATTTTGAAACAAGGGAAAGAAATGTTTTTTAAAAAATGAATGGAAGTGGGGATAACGAGAGTGAGAGATGTTTTGTATGAGTTTAAAGAGGGGTTTTTACCGACGCAATATATTGTGGACACAATGGAAATGGCAAAAGAAGAATATGGTAAACAAGAAATAGCAAACAAATACGAAGCCATCAAGAACGCAATACCAAAAGAGTGGATTAAGAGAATACATTGCATGGAGGAAGAGCCAAAGGAGAAATTTATTTATGTGAAACTGGGGGAAAAACTGTGTGATTTTAAAGAATGTAGTGTAAAAACTTTTTATTGTGTGTTTAGAGATGATGTTTTTAAAGAGCCGATTGTTAATAAGTACTGGGTGGAAAAATTCAAAGATTTAAAAAAAGAGTTTATATGGAGAAATTTAAGGGGACGATGTGTGGAAACAAAATTGGAATGTTTGGAGTATTTTATAAGACATAAAGTGGTATTTACTGATTTTATTTTAAACAAAATTGGTCTAGAACAAAGTGTTATGTGTAAAGTGTGTCAAGAAAAGGAAGAGGGGTTTTTACATATGTTTTTATATTGTAAAGAATTGGAGGGGTTCTTAAGGAAATGTAAATGTGTTATTGAAGCTTTAACTGTGGAGTGGGATGAAAACATAATGGAATGGAACAGAGTGGTGATGTTTGGCTGGGAAAAGAAGTGCCAAAACAAAAAGTTTATAAATCTGTGGGTAATGTTAATGAAAAGTGCAATATGGGAGAGAAGAATTGTGGCTAAAAAAGAAAAAATTGTTTTGGATGTTTGGACTGTTTTTAAAAGAAAAACTGAAAAATATATAGAAAGACTGTATGTGTATTTTAAAAGTGAAAATATGTTGGATGCATTTTATGTTGTTTTTACATCAAATGTTTACCGTGTCTTAAAAGATTTTATGTTGAAGCTTCCTGAGAACGAAGGATTTTTGTAAGTTGTGTATACAAATCTGTGGTGTGTAATGTAGACACTGTGTAAGACAAACTGTATTTTTTAATGTATTTTTTATCACAATAAAAAAAAAAAAAAAAAAGAAAAAAGAAAAAAAAAGCGCGTCTGACTCCAGATCAGAAGGTTGTGTGTTCAAATCACGTCGGGGTCACGTGATTTCTTGTTGACTTCTAATGTGAAAAGAAGTCCTGTCGTTGTGTGCTGCAGTGGTTTCCAATCCCACCGCTCTGTATGTCTCCCTTATTGAACACACCTGATTAAGATCATTAGCTAGTTAGGAGAGAGCTCCATGAGCTCATCTGGGTGTGTCAGAAAAAGGAGACAGACAAAAATGCAGGGCCGCGTCTTCCAGAGTCATCGTAAGCCTAAGTTGATTGCAACTCTATTGGTTTCAATGCGTCTACGTTGTATTAAGGATTGCAACGCTTTTGGGAAACACAGCCCAGAGCAGGGGGTCCCCAGGATCAGGATTGAAAATCACCAGTGTACTGTGATAGATTTGTATCTTGACCTGTTATTTATATTAAGCCTGAGATCTCATGTAATAACCATTCCTGTCATTGTGTACTGTGACAGATCTGCCTCTTGACGTGTTACTTTTGCATATCTTGCCCTGCAATCTCTGAAGAAATCGCGGAAACATCTACGTTCCGAATTCAAAAGCCAGCTCCTTCGAGCCGGAATCGAACCAGCGACCTAAGGATAGCCAATGTATCATCTACAGTCCTCCGCTCTACCAGCTGAGCTATCGAAGGCAGGATGACAAAAGGTGGCTTAAGCAGGAAACACCAGATAGGTTTGTGGTGTCTTGGGGTACAACGGTAGCTTGGCTGAATCCAGATCAGACGGTTGCATGTTCCAATCACATCAGTTGATCTCTTCTTGACATCCATAGTATAAAGTCTACAGCGCTTTACCGTGACTGATTTGCAAATTGAATCAAAGCAATTAAGCAAGGAACGCCGACTTGTTTTCTCTTGACGTGTTACTTTTGCATATCTTGCCCTGCAATCTCTGAAGAAATCGTGGAAACATCTACGTGCCGAATTCAAAAGCCAGCTCCTTCGAGCCGGAATCGAACCAGCGACCTAAGGATAGCCAATGTATCATCTACAGTCCTCCGCTCTACCAGCTGAGCTATCGAAGGCAGGATGACAAAAGGTGGCTTAAGCAGGAAACACCAGATAGGTTTGTGGTGTCTTGGGGTACAACGGTAGCTTGGCTGAATCCAGATCAGACGGTTGCATGTTCCAATCACATCAGTTGATCTCTTCTTGACATCCATAGTATAAAGTCTACAGCCCTTTACCGTGACTGATTTGCAAATTGAATCAAAGCAATTAAGCAAGGAACGCCGACTTGTTTTCTCGACAGAGTGCGCCTGACCCGGGATCGGGAGGTTGCGTGTTCCAATTATGTTGAGGTCAAGCGAACTGTTCTTGACTTTGTGAGTGTAAAGACTAGCGGATTTGCATAGTTTATCAAAGTGCTTTAGCATGAAACACTAAATAATTTTTCCGCTATCTTGTAGTGCAACGGTAGAGTGTCTGGCTCCAAATCACCTTGAGGTCAGACGATCTGTTTTTGATCTCCTGAGTATAAAGTCCAACATCAAGAGTGTTCCTTGAGCACCGTATATTTACTGATTTGCATTCTGTGTCAAGGGGGTTAAGCAAAATACATCACCTCTGGGTTCAGGACCTCGTGGCGCAACGGTAGCGCGTCTGACTCCAGATCAGAAGGTTGCGTGTTCAAATCACGTCGGGGTCACGTGATTTCTTGTTGACTTCTAATGTGAAAAGAAGTCCTGTCGTTGTGTGCTGCAGTGGTTTCCAATCCCACCGCTCTGTATGTCTCCCTTATTAAACACACCTGATTAAGATCATTAGCTAGTTAGGAGAGAGCTCCATGAGCTCATCTGGGTGTGTCAGAAAAAGGAGACAGACAAAAATGCAGGGCCGCGTCTTCCAGAGTCATCGTAAGCCTAAGTTGATTGCAACTCTATTGGTTTCAATGCGTCTACGTTGTATTAAGGATTGCAACGCTTTTGGGAAACACAGCCCAGAGCAGGGGGTCCCCAGGATCAGGATTGAAAATCACCAGTGTACTGTGATAGATTTGTATCTTGACCTGTTATTTATATTAAGCCTGAGATCTCATGTAATAACCATTCCTGTCATTGTGTACTGTGACAGATCTGCCTCTTGACGTGTTACTTTTGCATATCTTGCCCTGCAATCTCTGAAGAAATCGTGGAAACATCTACGTGCCGAATTCAAAAGCCAGCTCCTTCGAGCCGGAATCGAACCAGCGACCTAAGGATAGCCAATGTATCATCTACAGTCCTCCGCTCTACCAGCTGAGCTATCGAAGGCAGGATGACAAAAGGTGGCTTAAGCAGGAAACACCAGATAGGTTTGTGGTGTCTTGGGGTACAACGGTAGCTTGGCTGAATCCAGATCAGACGGTTGCATGTTCCAATCACATCAGTTGATCTCTTCTTGACATCCATAGTATAAAGTCTACAGCCCTTTACCGTGACTGATTTGCAAATTGAATCAAAGCAATTAAGCAAGGAACGCCGACTTGTTTTCTCGACAGAGTGCGCTTGACCCGGGATCGGGAGGTTGCGTGTTCCAATTATGTTGAGGTCAAGCGAACTGTTCTTGACTTTGTGAGTGTAAAGACTAGCGGATTTGCATAGTTTATCAAAGTGCTTTAGCATGAAACACTAAATAATTTTTCCGCTATCTTGTAGTGCAACGGTAGAGTGTCTGGCTCCAAATCACCTTGAGGTCAGACGATCTGTTTTTGATCTCCTGAGTATAAAGTCCAACATCAAGAGTGTTCCTTGAGCACCGTATATTTACTGATTTGCATTCTGTGTCAAGGGGGTTAAGCAAAATACATCACCTCTGGGTTCAGGACCTCGTGGCGCAACGGTAGTGTGTCTGACTCCAGATCAGAAGGTTGCGTGTTCAAATCACGTCGGGGTCACGTGATTTCTTGTTGACTTGTAATGTGAAAAGAAGTCCTGTCGTTGTGTGCTGCAGTGGTTTCCAATCCCACCGCTCTGTATGTCTCCCTTATTAAACACACCTGATTAAGATCATTAGCTAGTTAGGAGAGAGCTCCATGAGCTCATCTGGGTGTGTCAGAAAAAGGAGACAGACAAAAATGCAGGGCCGCGTCTTCCAGAGTCATCGTAAGCCTAAGTTGATTGCAACTCTATTGGTTTCAATGCGTCTACGTTGTATTAAGGATTGCAACGCTTTTGGGAAACACAGCCCAGAGCAGGGGGTCCCCAGGATCAGGATTGAAAATCACCAGTGTACTGTGATAGATTTGTATCTTGACCTGTTATTTTTATTAAGCCTGAGATCTCATGTAATAACCATTCCTGTCATTGTGTACTGTGACAGATCTGCCTCTTGACGTGTTACTTTTGCATATCTTGCCCTGCAATCTCTGAAGAAATCGTGGAAACATCTACGTGCCGAATTCAAAAGCCAGCTCCTTCGAGCCGGAATCGAACCAGCGACCTAAGGATAGCCAATGTATCATCTACAGTCCTCCGCTCTACCAGCTGAGCTATCGAAGGCAGGATGACAAAAGGTGGCTTAAGCAGGAAACACCAGATAGGTTTGTGGTGTCTTGGGGTACAACGGTAGCTTGGCTGAATCCAGATCAGACGGTTGCATGTTCCAATCACATCAGTTGATCTCTTCTTGACATCCATAGTATAAAGTCTACAGCCCTTTACCGTGACTGATTTGCAAATTGAATCAAAGCAATTAAGCAAGGAACGCCGACTTGTTTTCTCGACAGAGTGCGCCTGACCCGGGATCGGGAGGTTGCGTGTTCCAATTATGTTGAGGTCAAGCGAACTGTTCTTGACTTTGTGAGTGTAAAGACTAGCGGATTTGCATAGTTTATCAAAGTGCTTTAGCATGAAACACTAAATAATTTTTCCGCTATCTTGTAGTGCAACGGTAGAGTGTCTGGCTCCAAATCACCTTGAGGTCAGACGATCTGTTTTTGATCTCCTGAGTATAAAGTCCAACATCAAGAGTGTTCCTTGAGCACCGTATATTTACTGATTTGCATTCTGTGTCAAGGGGGTTAAGCAAAATACATCACCTCTGGGTTCAGGACCTCGTGGCGCAACGGTAGCGCGTCTGACTCCAGATCAGAAGGTTGCGTGTTCAAATCACGTCGGGGTCACGTGATTTCTTGTTGACTTCTAATGTGAAAAGAAGTCCTGTCGTTGTGTCCTGCAGTGGTTTCCAATCCCACCGCTCTGTATGTCTCCCTTATTAAACACACCTGATTAAGATCATTAGCTAGTTAGGAGAGAGCTCCATGAGCTCATCTGGGTGTGTCAGAAAAAGGAGACAGACAAAAATGCAGGGCCGCGTCTTCCAGAGTCATCGTAAGCCTAAGTTGATTGCAACTCTATTGGTTTCAATGCGTCTACGTTGTATTAAGGATTGCAACGCTTTTGGGAAACACAGCCCAGAGCAGGGGGTCCCCAGGATCAGGATTGAAAATCACCAGTGTACTGTGATAGATTTGTATCTTGACCTGTTATTTATATTAAGCCTGAGATCTCATGTAATAACCATTCCTGTCATTGTGTACTGTGACAGATCTGCCTCTTGACGTGTTACTTTTGCATATCTTGCCCTGCAATCTCTGAAGAAATCGTGGAAACATCTACGTGCCGAATTCAAAAGCCAGCTCCTTCGAGCCGGAATCGAACCAGCGACCTAAGGATAGCCAATGTATCATCTACAGTCCTCCGCTCTACCAGCTGAGCTATCGAAGGCAGGATGACAAAAGGTGGCTTAAGCAGGAAACACCAGATAGGTTTGTGGTGTCTTGGGGTACAACGGTAGCTTGGCTGAATCCAGATCAGACGGTTGCATGTTCCAATCACATCAGTTGATCTCTTCTTGACATCCATAGTATAAAGTCTACAGCCCTTTACCGTGACTGATTTGCAAATTGAATCAAAGCAATTAAGCAAGGAACGCCGACTTGTTTTCTCGACAGAGTGCGCTTGACCCGGGATCGGGAGGTTGCGTGTTCCAATTATGTTGAGGTCAAGCGAACTGTTCTTGACTTTGTGAGTGTAAAGACTAGCGGATTTGCATAGTTTATCAAAGTGCTTTAGCATGAAACACTAAATAATTTTTCCGCTATCTTGTAGTGCAACGGTAGAGTGTCTGGCTCCAAATCACCTTGAGGTCAGACGATCTGTTTTTGATCTCCTGAGTATAAAGTCCAACATCAAGAGTGTTCCTTGAGCACCGTATATTTACTGATTTGCATTCTGTGTCAAGGGGGTTAAGCAAAATACATCACCTCTGGGTTCAGGACCTCGTGGCGCAACGGTAGCGCGTCTGACTCCAGATCAGAAGGTTGCGTGTTCAAATCACGTCGGGGTCACGTGATTTCTTGTTGACTTCTAATGTGAAAAGAAGTCCTGTCGTTGTGTGCTGCAGTGGTTTCCAATCCCACCGCTCTGTATGTCTCCCTTATTAAACACACCTGATTAAGATCATTAGCTAGTTAGGAGAGAGCTCCATGAGCTCATCTGGGTGTGTCAGAAAAAGGAGACAGACAAAAATGCAGGGCCGCGTCTTCCAGAGTCATCGTAAGCCTAAGTTGATTGCAACTCTATTGGTTTCAATGCGTCTACGTTGTATTAAGGATTGCAACGCTTTTGGGAAACACAGCCCAGAGCAGGGGGTCCCCAGGATCAGGATTGAAAATCACCAGTGTACTGTGATAGATTTGTATCTTGACCTGTTATTTATATTAAGCCTGAGATCTCATGTAATAACCATTCCTGTCATTGTGTACTGTGACAGATCTGCCTCTTGACGTGTTACTTTTGCATATCTTGCCCTGCAATCTCTGAAGAAATCGTGGAAACATCTACGTGCCGAATTCAAAAGCCAGCTCCTTCGAGCCGGAATCGAACCAGCGACCTAAGGATAGCCAATGTATCATCTACAGTCCTCCGCTCTACCAGCTGAGCTATCGAAGGCAGGATGACAAAAGGTGGCTTAAGCAGGAAACACCAGATAGGTTTGTGGTGTCTTGGGGTACAACGGTAGCTTGGCTGAATCCAGATCAGACGGTTGCATGTTCCAATCACATCAGTTGATCTCTTCTTGACATCCATAGTATAAAGTCTACAGCCCTTTACCGTGACTGATTTGCAAATTGAATCAAAGCAATTAAGCAAGGAACGCCGACTTGTTTTCTCGACAGAGTGCGCTTGACCCGGGATCGGGAGGTTGCGTGTTCCAATTATGTTGAGGTCAAGCGAACTGTTCTTGACTTTGTGAGTGTAAAGACTAGCGGATTTGCATAGTTTATCAAAGTGCTTTAGCATGAAACACTAAATAATTTTTCCGCTATCTTGTAGTGCAACGGTAGAGTGTCTGGCTCCAAATCACCTTGAGGTCAGACGATCTGTTTTTGATCTCCTGAGTATAAAGTCCAACATCAAGAGTGTTCCTTGAGCACCGTATATTTACTGATTTGCATTCTGTGTCAAGGGGGTTAAGCAAAATACATCACCTCTGGGTTCAGGACCTCGTGGCGCAACGGTAGTGTGTCTGACTCCAGATCAGAAGGTTGCGTGTTCAAATCACGTCGGGGTCACGTGATTTCTTGTTGACTTGTAATGTGAAAAGAAGTCCTGTCGTTGTGTGCTGCAGTGGTTTCCAATCCCACCGCTCTGTATGTCTCCCTTATTAAACACACCTGATTAAGATCATTAGCTAGTTAGGAGAGAGCTCCATGAGCTCATCTGGGTGTGTCAGAAAAAGGAGACAGACAAAAATGCAGGGCCGCGTCTTCCAGAGTCATCGTAAGCCTAAGTTGATTGCAACTCTATTGGTTTCAATGCGTCTACGTTGTATTAAGGATTGCAACGCTTTTGGGAAACACAGCCCAGAGCAGGGGGTCCCCAGGATCAGGATTGAAAATCACCAGTGTACTGTGATAGATTTGTATCTTGACCTGTTATTTTTATTAAGCCTGAGATCTCATGTAATAACCATTCCTGTCATTGTGTACTGTGACAGATCTGCCTCTTGACGTGTTACTTTTGCATATCTTGCCCTGCAATCTCTGAAGAAATCGTGGAAACATCTACGTGCCGAATTCAAAAGCCAGCTCCTTCGAGCCGGAATCGAACCAGCGACCTAAGGATAGCCAATGTATCATCTACAGTCCTCCGCTCTACCAGCTGAGCTATCGAAGGCAGGATGACAAAAGGTGGCTTAAGCAGGAAACACCAGATAGGTTTGTGGTGTCTTGGGGTACAACGGTAGCTTGGCTGAATCCAGATCAGACGGTTGCATGTTCCAATCACATCAGTTGATCTCTTCTTGACATCCATAGTATAAAGTCTACAGCCCTTTACCGTGACTGATTTGCAAATTGAATCAAAGCAATTAAGCAAGGAACGCCGACTTGTTTTCTCGACAGAGTGCGCCTGACCCGGGATCGGGAGGTTGCGTGTTCCAATTATGTTGAGGTCAAGCGAACTGTTCTTGACTTTGTGAGTGTAAAGACTAGCGGATTTGCATAGTTTATCAAAGTGCTTTAGCATGAAACACTAAATAATTTTTCCGCTATCTTGTAGTGCAACGGTAGAGTGTCTGGCTCCAAATCACCTTGAGGTCAGACGATCTGTTTTTGATCTCCTGAGTATAAAGTCCAACATCAAGAGTGTTCCTTGAGCACCGTATATTTACTGATTTGCATTCTGTGTCAAGGGGGTTAAGCAAAATACATCACCTCTGGGTTCAGGACCTCGTGGCGCAACGGTAGCGCGTCTGACTCCAGATCAGAAGGTTGCGTGTTCAAATCACGTCGGGGTCACGTGATTTCTTGTTGACTTCTAATGTGAAAAGAAGTCCTGTCGTTGTGTGCTGCAGTGGTTTCCAATCCCACCGCTCTGTATGTCTCCCTTATTAAACACACCTGATTAAGATCATTAGCTAGTTAGGAGAGAGCTCCATGAGCTCATCTGGGTGTGTCAGAAAAAGGAGACAGACAAAAATGCAGGGCCGCGTCTTCCAGAGTCATCGTAAGCCTAAGTTGATTGCAACTCTATTGGTTTCAATGCGTCTACGTTGTATTAAGGATTGCAACGCTTTTGGGAAACACAGCCCAGAGCAGGGGGTCCCCAGGATCAGGATTGAAAATCACCAGTGTACTGTGATAGATTTGTATCTTGACCTGTTATTTATATTAAGCCTGAGATCTCATGTAATAACCATTCCTGTCATTGTGTACTGTGACAGATCTGCCTCTTGACGTGTTACTTTTGCATATCTTGCCCTGCAATCTCTGAAGAAATCGTGGAAACATCTACGTGCCGAATTCAAAAGCCAGCTCCTTCGAGCCGGAATCGAACCAGCGACCTAAGGATAGCCAATGTATCATCTACAGTCCTCCGCTCTACCAGCTGAGCTATCGAAGGCAGGATGACAAAAGGTGGCTTAAGCAGGAAACACCAGATAGGTTTGTGGTGTCTTGGGGTACAACGGTAGCTTGGCTGAATCCAGATCAGACGGTTGCATGTTCCAATCACATCAGTTGATCTCTTCTTGACATCCATAGTATAAAGTCTACAGCCCTTTACCGTGACTGATTTGCAAATTGAATCAAAGCAATTAAGCAAGGAACGCCGACTTGTTTTCTCGACAGAGTGCGCTTGACCCGGGATCGGGAGGTTGCGTGTTCCAATTATGTTGAGGTCAAGCGAACTGTTCTTGACTTTGTGAGTGTAAAGACTAGCGGATTTGCATAGTTTATCAAAGTGCTTTAGCATGAAACACTAAATAATTTTTCCGCTATCTTGTAGTGCAACGGTAGAGTGTCTGGCTCCAAATCACCTTGAGGTCAGACGATCTGTTTTTGATCTCCTGAGTATAAAGTCCAACATCAAGAGTGTTCCTTGAGCACCGTATATTTACTGATTTGCATTCTGTGTCAAGGGGGTTAAGCAAAATACATCACCTCTGGGTTCAGGACCTCGTGGCGCAACGGTAGTGTGTCTGACTCCAGATCAGAAGGTTGCGTGTTCAAATCACGTCGGGGTCACGTGATTTCTTGTTGACTTGTAATGTGAAAAGAAGTCCTGTCGTTGTGTGCTGCAGTGGTTTCCAATCCCACCGCTCTGTATGTCTCCCTTATTAAACACACCTGATTAAGATCATTAGCTAGTTAGGAGAGAGCTCCATGAGCTCATCTGGGTGTGTCAGAAAAAGGAGACAGACAAAAATGCAGGGCCGCGTCTTCCAGAGTCATCGTAAGCCTAAGTTGATTGCAACTCTATTGGTTTCAATGCGTCTACGTTGTATTAAGGATTGCAACGCTTTTGGGAAACACAGCCCAGAGCAGGGGGTCCCCAGGATCAGGATTGAAAATCACCAGTGTACTGTGATAGATTTGTATCTTGACCTGTTATTTTTATTAAGCCTGAGATCTCATGTAATAACCATTCCTGTCATTGTGTACTGTGACAGATCTGCCTCTTGACGTGTTACTTTTGCATATCTTGCCCTGCAATCTCTGAAGAAATCGTGGAAACATCTACGTGCCGAATTCAAAAGCCAGCTCCTTCGAGCCGGAATCGAACCAGCGACCTAAGGATAGCCAATGTATCATCTACAGTCCTCCGCTCTACCAGCTGAGCTATCGAAGGCAGGATGACAAAAGGTGGCTTAAGCAGGAAACACCAGATAGGTTTGTGGTGTCTTGGGGTACAACGGTAGCTTGGCTGAATCCAGATCAGACGGTTGCATGTTCCAATCACATCAGTTGATCTCTTCTTGACATCCATAGTATAAAGTCTACAGCCCTTTACCGTGACTGATTTGCAAATTGAATCAAAGCAATTAAGCAAGGAACGCCGACTTGTTTTCTCGACAGAGTGCGCCTGACCCGGGATCGGGAGGTTGCGTGTTCCAATTATGTTGAGGTCAAGCGAACTGTTCTTGACTTTGTGAGTGTAAAGACTAGCGGATTTGCATAGTTTATCAAAGTGCTTTAGCATGAAACACTAAATAATTTTTCCGCTATCTTGTAGTGCAACGGTAGAATGTCTGGCTCCAAATCACCTTGAGGTCAGACGATCTGTTTTTGATCTCCTGAGTATAAAGTCCAACATCAAGAGTGTTCCTTGAGCACCGTATATTTACTGATTTGCATTCTGTGTCAAGGGGGTTAAGCAAAATACATCACCTCTGGGTTCAGGACCTCGTGGCGCAACGGTAGCGCGTCTGACTCCAGATCAGAAGGTTGCGTGTTCAAATCACGTCGGGGTCACGTGATTTCTTGTTGACTTCTAATGTGAAAAGAAGTCCTGTCGTTGTGTGCTGCAGTGGTTTCCAATCCCACCGCTCTGTATGTCTCCCTTATTAAACACACCTGATTAAGATCATTAGCTAGTTAGGAGAGAGCTCCATGAGCTCATCTGGGTGTGTCAGAAAAAGGAGACAGACAAAAATGCAGGGCCGCGTCTTCCAGAGTCATCGTAAGCCTAAGTTGATTGCAACTCTATTGGTTTCAATGCGTCTACGTTGTATTAAGGATTGCAACGCTTTTGGGAAACACAGCCCAGAGCAGGGGGTCCCCAGGATCAGGATTGAAAATCACCAGTGTACTGTGATAGATTTGTATCTTGACCTGTTATTTATATTAAGCCTGAGATCTCATGTAATAACCATTCCTGTCATTGTGTACTGTGACAGATCTGCCTCTTGACGTGTTACTTTTGCATATCTTGCCCTGCAATCTCTGAAGAAATCGTGGAAACATCTACGTGCCGAATTCAAAAGCCAGCTCCTTCGAGCCGGAATCGAACCAGCGACCTAAGGATAGCCAATGTATCATCTACAGTCCTCCGCTCTACCAGCTGAGCTATCGAAGGCAGGATGACAAAAGGTGGCTTAAGCAGGAAACACCAGATAGGTTTGTGGTGTCTTGGGGTACAACGGTAGCTTGGCTGAATCCAGATCAGACGGTTGCATGTTCCAATCACATCAGTTGATCTCTTCTTGACATCCATAGTATAAAGTCTACAGCCCTTTACCGTGACTGATTTGCAAATTGAATCAAAGCAATTAAGCAAGGAACGCCGACTTGTTTTCTCGACAGAGTGCGCTTGACCCGGGATCGGGAGGTTGCGTGTTCCAATTATGTTGAGGTCAAGCGAACTGTTCTTGACTTTGTGAGTGTAAAGACTAGCGGATTTGCATAGTTTATCAAAGTGCTTTAGCATGAAACACTAAATAATTTTTCCGCTATCTTGTAGTGCAACGGTAGAGTGTCTGGCTCCAAATCACCTTGAGGTCAGACGATCTGTTTTTGATCTCCTGAGTATAAAGTCCAACATCAAGAGTGTTCCTTGAGCACCGTATATTTACTGATTTGCATTCTGTGTCAAGGGGGTTAAGCAAAATACATCACCTCTGGGTTCAGGACCTCGTGGCGCAACGGTAGCGCGTCTGACTCCAGATCAGAAGGTTGCGTGTTCAAATCACGTCGGGGTCACGTGATTTCTTGTTGACTTCTAATGTGAAAAGAAGTCCTGTCGTTGTGTGCTGCAGTGGTTTCCAATCCCACCGCTCTGTATGTCTCCCTTATTAAACACACCTGATTAAGATCATTAGCTAGTTAGGAGAGAGCTCCATGAGCTCATCTGGGTGTGTCAGAAAAAGGAGACAGACAAAAATGCAGGGCCGCGTCTTCCAGAGTCATCGTAAGCCTAAGTTGATTGCAACTCTATTGGTTTCAATGCGTCTACGTTGTATTAAGGATTGCAACGCTTTTGGGAAACACAGCCCAGAGCAGGGGGTCCCCAGGATCAGGATTGAAAATCACCAGTGTACTGTGATAGATTTGTATCTTGACCTGTTATTTATATTAAGCCTGAGATCTCATGTAATAACCATTCCTGTCATTGTGTACTGTGACAGATCTGCCTCTTGACGTGTTACTTTTGCATATCTTGCCCTGCAATCTCTGAAGAAATCGTGGAAACATCTACGTGCCGAATTCAAAAGCCAGCTCCTTCGAGCCGGAATCGAACCAGCGACCTAAGGATAGCCAATGTATCATCTACAGTCCTCCGCTCTACCAGCTGAGCTATCGAAGGCAGGATGACAAAAGGTGGCTTAAGCAGGAAACACCAGATAGGTTTGTGGTGTCTTGGGGTACAACGGTAGCTTGGCTGAATCCAGATCAGACGGTTGCATGTTCCAATCACATCAGTTGATCTCTTCTTGACATCCATAGTATAAAGTCTACAGCCCTTTACCGTGACTGATTTGCAAATTGAATCAAAGCAATTAAGCAAGGAACGCCGACTTGTTTTCTCGACAGAGTGCGCTTGACCCGGGATCGGGAGGTTGCGTGTTCCAATTATGTTGAGGTCAAGCGAACTGTTCTTGACTTTGTGAGTGTAAAGACTAGCGGATTTGCATAGTTTATCAAAGTGCTTTAGCATGAAACACTAAATAATTTTTCCGCTATCTTGTAGTGCAACGGTAGAGTGTCTGGCTCCAAATCACCTTGAGGTCAGACGATCTGTTTTTGATCTCCTGAGTATAAAGTCCAACATCAAGAGTGTTCCTTGAGCACCGTATATTTACTGATTTGCATTCTGTGTCAAGGGGGTTAAGCAAAATACATCACCTCTGGGTTCAGGACCTCGTGGCGCAACGGTAGTGTGTCTGACTCCAGATCAGAAGGTTGCGTGTTCAAATCACGTCGGGGTCACGTGATTTCTTGTTGACTTGTAATGTGAAAAGAAGTCCTGTCGTTGTGTGCTGCAGTGGTTTCCAATCCCACCGCTCTGTATGTCTCCCTTATTAAACACACCTGATTAAGATCATTAGCTAGTTAGGAGAGAGCTCCATGAGCTCATCTGGGTGTGTCAGAAAAAGGAGACAGACAAAAATGCAGGGCCGCGTCTTCCAGAGTCATCGTAAGCCTAAGTTGATTGCAACTCTATTGGTTTCAATGCGTCTACGTTGTATTAAGGATTGCAACGCTTTTGGGAAACACAGCCCAGAGCAGGGGGTCCCCAGGATCAGGATTGAAAATCACCAGTGTACTGTGATAGATTTGTATCTTGACCTGTTATTTTTATTAAGCCTGAGATCTCATGTAATAACCATTCCTGTCATTGTGTACTGTGACAGATCTGCCTCTTGACGTGTTACTTTTGCATATCTTGCCCTGCAATCTCTGAAGAAATCGTGGAAACATCTACGTGCCGAATTCAAAAGCCAGCTCCTTCGAGCCGGAATCGAACCAGCGACCTAAGGATAGCCAATGTATCATCTACAGTCCTCCGCTCTACCAGCTGAGCTATCGAAGGCAGGATGACAAAAGGTGGCTTAAGCAGGAAACACCAGATAGGTTTGTGGTGTCTTGGGGTACAACGGTAGCTTGGCTGAATCCAGATCAGACGGTTGCATGTTCCAATCACATCAGTTGATCTCTTCTTGACATCCATAGTATAAAGTCTACAGCCCTTTACCGTGACTGATTTGCAAATTGAATCAAAGCAATTAAGCAAGGAACGCCGACTTGTTTTCTCGACAGAGTGCGCCTGACCCGGGATCGGGAGGTTGCGTGTTCCAATTATGTTGAGGTCAAGCGAACTGTTCTTGACTTTGTGAGTGTAAAGACTAGCGGATTTGCATAGTTTATCAAAGTGCTTTAGCATGAAACACTAAATAATTTTTCCGCTATCTTGTAGTGCAACGGTAGAGTGTCTGGCTCCAAATCACCTTGAGGTCAGACGATCTGTTTTTGATCTCCTGAGTATAAAGTCCAACATCAAGAGTGTTCCTTGAGCACCGTATATTTACTGATTTGCATTCTGTGTCAAGGGGGTTAAGCAAAATACATCACCTCTGGGTTCAGGACCTCGTGGCGCAACGGTAGCGCGTCTGACTCCAGATCAGAAGGTTGCGTGTTCAAATCACGTCGGGGTCACGTGATTTCTTGTTGACTTCTAATGTGAAAAGAAGTCCTGTCGTTGTGTGCTGCAGTGGTTTCCAATCCCACCGCTCTGTATGTCTCCCTTATTAAACACACCTGATTAAGATCATTAGCTAGTTAGGAGAGAGCTCCATGAGCTCATCTGGGTGTGTCAGAAAAAGGAGACAGACAAAAATGCAGGGCCGCGTCTTCCAGAGTCATCGTAAGCCTAAGTTGATTGCAACTCTATTGGTTTCAATGCGTCTACGTTGTATTAAGGATTGCAACGCTTTTGGGAAACACAGCCCAGAGCAGGGGGTCCCCAGGATCAGGATTGAAAATCACCAGTGTACTGTGATAGATTTGTATCTTGACCTGTTATTTATATTAAGCCTGAGATCTCATGTAATAACCATTCCTGTCATTGTGTACTGTGACAGATCTGCCTCTTGACGTGTTACTTTTGCATATCTTGCCCTGCAATCTCTGAAGAAATCGTGGAAACATCTACGTGCCGAATTCAAAAGCCAGCTCCTTCGAGCCGGAATCGAACCAGCGACCTAAGGATAGCCAATGTATCATCTACAGTCCTCCGCTCTACCAGCTGAGCTATCGAAGGCAGGATGACAAAAGGTGGCTTAAGCAGGAAACACCAGATAGGTTTGTGGTGTCTTGGGGTACAACGGTAGCTTGGCTGAATCCAGATCAGACGGTTGCATGTTCCAATCACATCAGTTGATCTCTTCTTGACATCCATAGTATAAAGTCTACAGCCCTTTACCGTGACTGATTTGCAAATTGAATCAAAGCAATTAAGCAAGGAACGCCGACTTGTTTTCTCGACAGAGTGCGCTTGACCCGGGATCGGGAGGTTGCGTGTTCCAATTATGTTGAGGTCAAGCGAACTGTTCTTGACTTTGTGAGTGTAAAGACTAGCGGATTTGCATAGTTTATCAAAGTGCTTTAGCATGAAACACTAAATAATTTTTCCGCTATCTTGTAGTGCAACGGTAGAGTGTCTGGCTCCAAATCACCTTGAGGTCAGACGATCTGTTTTTGATCTCCTGAGTATAAAGTCCAACATCAAGAGTGTTCCTTGAGCACCGTATATTTACTGATTTGCATTCTGTGTCAAGGGGGTTAAGCAAAATACATCACCTCTGGGTTCAGGACCTCGTGGCGCAACGGTAGTGTGTCTGACTCCAGATCAGAAGGTTGCGTGTTCAAATCACGTCGGGGTCACGTGATTTCTTGTTGACTTGTAATGTGAAAAGAAGTCCTGTCGTTGTGTGCTGCAGTGGTTTCCAATCCCACCGCTCTGTATGTCTCCCTTATTAAACACACCTGATTAAGATCATTAGCTAGTTAGGAGAGAGCTCCATGAGCTCATCTGGGTGTGTCAGAAAAAGGAGACAGACAAAAATGCAGGGCCGCGTCTTCCAGAGTCATCGTAAGCCTAAGTTGATTGCAACTCTATTGGTTTCAATGCGTCTACGTTGTATTAAGGATTGCAACGCTTTTGGGAAACACAGCCCAGAGCAGGGGGTCCCCAGGATCAGGATTGAAAATCACCAGTGTACTGTGATAGATTTGTATCTTGACCTGTTATTTTTATTAAGCCTGAGATCTCATGTAATAACCATTCCTGTCATTGTGTACTGTGACAGATCTGCCTCTTGACGTGTTACTTTTGCATATCTTGCCCTGCAATCTCTGAAGAAATCGTGGAAACATCTACGTGCCGAATTCAAAAGCCAGCTCCTTCGAGCCGGAATCTAACCAGCGACCTAAGGATAGCCAATGTATCATCTACAGTCCTCCGCTCTACCAGCTGAGCTATCGAAGGCAGGATGACAAAAGGTGGCTTAAGCAGGAAACACCAGATAGGTTTGTGGTGTCTTGGGGTACAACGGTAGCTTGGCTGAATCCAGATCAGACGGTTGCATGTTCCAATCACATCAGTTGATCTCTTCTTGACATCCATAGTATAAAGTCTACAGCCCTTTACCGTGACTGATTTGCAAATTGAATCAAAGCAATTAAGCAAGGAACGCCGACTTGTTTTCTCGACAGAGTGCGCCTGACCCGGGATCGGGAGGTTGCGTGTTCCAATTATGTTGAGGTCAAGCGAACTGTTCTTGACTTTGTGAGTGTAAAGACTAGCGGATTTGCATAGTTTATCAAAGTGCTTTAGCATGAAACACTAAATAATTTTTCCGCTATCTTGTAGTGCAACGGTAGAGTGTCTGGCTCCAAATCACCTTGAGGTCAGACGATCTGTTTTTGATCTCCTGAGTATAAAGTCCAACATCAAGAGTGTTCCTTGAGCACCGTATATTTACTGATTTGCATTCTGTGTCAAGGGGGTTAAGCAAAATACATCACCTCTGGGTTCAGGACCTCGTGGCGCAACGGTAGCGCGTCTGACTCCAGATCAGAAGGTTGCGTGTTCAAATCACGTCGGGGTCACGTGATTTCTTGTTGACTTCTAATGTGAAAAGAAGTCCTGTCGTTGTGTGCTGCAGTGGTTTCCAATCCCACCGCTCTGTATGTCTCCCTTATTAAACACACCTGATTAAGATCATTAGCTAGTTAGGAGAGAGCTCCATGAGCTCATCTGGGTGTGTCAGAAAAAGGAGACAGACAAAAATGCAGGGCCGCGTCTTCCAGAGTCATCGTAAGCCTAAGTTGATTGCAACTCTATTGGTTTCAATGCGTCTACGTTGTATTAAGGATTGCAACGCTTTTGGGAAACACAGCCCAGAGCAGGGGGTCCCCAGGATCAGGATTGAAAATCACCAGTGTACTGTGATAGATTTGTATCTTGACCTGTTATTTATATTAAGCCTGAGATCTCATGTAATAACCATTCCTGTCATTGTGTACTGTGACAGATCTGCCTCTTGACGTGTTACTTTTGCATATCTTGCCCTGCAATCTCTGAAGAAATCGTGGAAACATCTACGTGCCGAATTCAAAAGCCAGCTCCTTCGAGCCGGAATCGAACCAGCGACCTAAGGATAGCCAATGTATCATCTACAGTCCTCCGCTCTACCAGCTGAGCTATCGAAGGCAGGATGACAAAAGGTGGCTTAAGCAGGAAACACCAGATAGGTTTGTGGTGTCTTGGGGTACAACGGTAGCTTGGCTGAATCCAGATCAGACGGTTGCATGTTCCAATCACATCAGTTGATCTCTTCTTGACATCCATAGTATAAAGTCTACAGCCCTTTACCGTGACTGATTTGCAAATTGAATCAAAGCAATTAAGCAAGGAACGCCGACTTGTTTTCTCGACAGAGTGCGCTTGACCCGGGATCGGGAGGTTGCGTGTTCCAATTATGTTGAGGTCAAGCGAACTGTTCTTGACTTTGTGAGTGTAAAGACTAGCGGATTTGCATAGTTTATCAAAGTGCTTTAGCATGAAACACTAAATAATTTTTCCGCTATCTTGTAGTGCAACGGTAGAGTGTCTGGCTCCAAATCACCTTGAGGTCAGACGATCTGTTTTTGATCTCCTGAGTATAAAGTCCAACATCAAGAGTGTTCCTTGAGCACCGTATATTTACTGATTTGCATTCTGTGTCAAGGGGGTTAAGCAAAATACATCACCTCTGGGTTCAGGACCTCGTGGCGCAACGGTAGCGCGTCTGACTCCAGATCAGAAGGTTGCGTGTTCAAATCACGTCGGGGTCACGTGATTTCTTGTTGACTTCTAATGTGAAAAGAAGTCCTGTCGTTGTGTGCTGCAGTGGTTTCCAATCCCACCGCTCTGTATGTCTCCCTTATTAAACACACCTGATTAAGATCATTAGCTAGTTAGGAGAGAGCTCCATGAGCTCATCTGGGTGTGTCAGAAAAAGGAGACAGACAAAAATGCAGGGCCGCGTCTTCCAGAGTCATCGTAAGCCTAAGTTGATTGCAACTCTATTGGTTTCAATGCGTCTACGTTGTATTAAGGATTGCAACGCTTTTGGGAAACACAGCCCAGAGCAGGGGGTCCCCAGGATCAGGATTGAAAATCACCAGTGTACTGTGATAGATTTGTATCTTGACCTGTTATTTATATTAAGCCTGAGATCTCATGTAATAACCATTCCTGTCATTGTGTACTGTGACAGATCTGCCTCTTGACGTGTTACTTTTGCATATCTTGCCCTGCAATCTCTGAAGAAATCGTGGAAACATCTACGTGCCGAATTCAAAAGCCAGCTCCTTCGAGCCGGAATCGAACCAGCGACCTAAGGATAGCCAATGTATCATCTACAGTCCTCCGCTCTACCAGCTGAGCTATCGAAGGCAGGATGACAAAAGGTGGCTTAAGCAGGAAACACCAGATAGGTTTGTGGTGTCTTGGGGTACAACGGTAGCTTGGCTGAATCCAGATCAGACGGTTGCATGTTCCAATCACATCAGTTGATCTCTTCTTGACATCCATAGTATAAAGTCTACAGCCCTTTACCGTGACTGATTTGCAAATTGAATCAAAGCAATTAAGCAAGGAACGCCGACTTGTTTTCTCGACAGAGTGCGCCTGACCCGGGATCGGGAGGTTGCGTGTTCCAATTATGTTGAGGTCAAGCGAACTGTTCTTGACTTTGTGAGTGTAAAGACTAGCGGATTTGCATAGTTTATCAAAGTGCTTTAGCATGAAACACTAAATAATTTTTCCGCTATCTTGTAGTGCAACGGTAGAGTGTCTGGCTCCAAATCACCTTGAGGTCAGACGATCTGTTTTTGATCTCCTGAGTATAAAGTCCAACATCAAGAGTGTTCCTTGAGCACCGTATATTTACTGATTTGCATTCTGTGTCAAGGGGGCTAAGCAAAATACATCACCTCTGGGTTCAGGACCTCGTGGCGCAACGGTAGTGTGTCTGACTCCAGATCAGAAGGTTGCGTGTTCAAATCACGTCGGGGTCACGTGATTTCTTGTTGACTTGTAATGTGAAAAGAAGTCCTGTCGTTGTGTGCTGCAGTGGTTTCCAATCCCACCGCTCTGTATGTCTCCCTTATTAAACACACCTGATTAAGATCATTAGCTAGTTAGGAGAGAGCTCCATGAGCTCATCTGGGTGTGTCAGAAAAAGGAGACAGACAAAAATGCAGGGCCGCGTCTTCCAGAGTCATCGTAAGCCTAAGTTGATTGCAACTCTATTGGTTTCAATGCGTCTACGTTGTATTAAGGATTGCAACGCTTTTGGGAAACACAGCCCAGAGCAGGGGGTCCCCAGGATCAGGATTGAAAATCACCAGTGTACTGTGATAGATTTGTATCTTGACCTGTTATTTTTATTAAGCCTGAGATCTCATGTAATAACCATTCCTGTCATTGTGTACTGTGACAGATCTGCCTCTTGACGTGTTACTTTTGCATATCTTGCCCTGCAATCTCTGAAGAAATCGTGGAAACATCTACGTGCCGAATTCAAAAGCCAGCTCCTTCGAGCCGGAATCGAACCAGCGACCTAAGGATAGCCAATGTATCATCTACAGTCCTCCGCTCTACCAGCTGAGCTATCGAAGGCAGGATGACAAAAGGTGGCTTAAGCAGGAAACACCAGATAGGTTTGTGGTGTCTTGGGGTACAACGGTAGCTTGGCTGAATCCAGATCAGACGGTTGCATGTTCCAATCACATCAGTTGATCTCTTCTTGACATCCATAGTATAAAGTCTACAGCCCTTTACCGTGACTGATTTGCAAATTGAATCAAAGCAATTAAGCAAGGAACGCCGACTTGTTTTCTCGACAGAGTGCGCCTGACCCGGGATCGGGAGGTTGCGTGTTCCAATTATGTTGAGGTCAAGCGAACTGTTCTTGACTTTGTGAGTGTAAAGACTAGCGGATTTGCATAGTTTATCAAAGTGCTTTAGCATGAAACACTAAATAATTTTTCCGCTATCTTGTAGTGCAACGGTAGAGTGTCTGGCTCCAAATCACCTTGAGGTCAGACGATCTGTTTTTGATCTCCTGAGTATAAAGTCCAACATCAAGAGTGTTCCTTGAGCACCGTATATTTACTGATTTGCATTCTGTGTCAAGGGGGTTAAGCAAAATACATCACCTCTGGGTTCAGGACCTCGTGGCGCAACGGTAGCGCGTCTGACTCCAGATCAGAAGGTTGCGTGTTCAAATCACGTCGGGGTCACGTGATTTCTTGTTGACTTCTAATGTGAAAAGAAGTCCTGTCGTTGTGTGCTGCAGTGGTTTCCAATCCCACCGCTCTGTATGTCTCCCTTATTAAACACACCTGATTAAGATCATTAGCTAGTTAGGAGAGAGCTCCATGAGCTCATCTGGGTGTGTCAGAAAAAGGAGACAGACAAAAATGCAGGGCCGCGTCTTCCAGAGTCATCGTAAGCCTAAGTTGATTGCAACTCTATTGGTTTCAATGCGTCTACGTTGTATTAAGGATTGCAACGCTTTTGGGAAACACAGCCCAGAGCAGGGGGTCCCCAGGATCAGGATTGAAAATCACCAGTGTACTGTGATAGATTTGTATCTTGACCTGTTATTTATATTAAGCCTGAGATCTCATGTAATAACCATTCCTGTCATTGTGTACTGTGACAGATCTGCCTCTTGACGTGTTACTTTTGCATATCTTGCCCTGCAATCTCTGAAGAAATCGTGGAAACATCTACGTGCCGAATTCAAAAGCCAGCTCCTTCGAGCCGGAATCGAACCAGCGACCTAAGGATAGCCAATGTATCATCTACAGTCCTCCGCTCTACCAGCTGAGCTATCGAAGGCAGGATGACAAAAGGTGGCTTAAGCAGGAAACACCAGATAGGTTTGTGGTGTCTTGGGGTACAACGGTAGCTTGGCTGAATCCAGATCAGACGGTTGCATGTTCCAATCACATCAGTTGATCTCTTCTTGACATCCATAGTATAAAGTCTACAGCCCTTTACCGTGACTGATTTGCAAATTGAATCAAAGCAATTAAGCAAGGAACGCCGACTTGTTTTCTCGACAGAGTGCGCTTGACCCGGGATCGGGAGGTTGCGTGTTCCAATTATGTTGAGGTCAAGCGAACTGTTCTTGACTTTGTGAGTGTAAAGACTAGCGGATTTGCATAGTTTATCAAAGTGCTTTAGCATGAAACACTAAATAATTTTTCCGCTATCTTGTAGTGCAACGGTAGAGTGTCTGGCTCCAAATCACCTTGAGGTCAGACGATCTGTTTTTGATCTCCTGAGTATAAAGTCCAACATCAAGAGTGTTCCTTGAGCACCGTATATTTACTGATTTGCATTCTGTGTCAAGGGGGTTAAGCAAAATACATCACCTCTGGGTTCAGGACCTCGTGGCGCAACGGTAGCGCGTCTGACTCCAGATCAGAAGGTTGCGTGTTCAAATCACGTCGGGGTCACGTGATTTCTTGTTGACTTCTAATGTGAAAAGAAGTCCTGTCGTTGTGTGCTGCAGTGGTTTCCAATCCCACCGCTCTGTATGTCTCCCTTATTAAACACACCTGATTAAGATCATTAGCTAGTTAGGAGAGAGCTCCATGAGCTCATCTGGGTGTGTCAGAAAAAGGAGACAGACAAAAATGCAGGGCCGCGTCTTCCAGAGTCATCGTAAGCCTAAGTTGATTGCAACTCTATTGGTTTCAATGCGTCTACGTTGTATTAAGGATTGCAACGCTTTTGGGAAACACAGCCCAGAGCAGGGGGTCCCCAGGATCAGGATTGAAAATCACCAGTGTACTGTGATAGATTTGTATCTTGACCTGTTATTTATATTAAGCCTGAGATCTCATGTAATAACCATTCCTGTCATTGTGTACTGTGACAGATCTGCCTCTTGACGTGTTACTTTTGCATATCTTGCCCTGCAATCTCTGAAGAAATCGTGGAAACATCTACGTGCCGAATTCAAAAGCCAGCTCCTTCGAGCCGGAATCGAACCAGCGACCTAAGGATAGCCAATGTATCATCTACAGTCCTCCGCTCTACCAGCTGAGCTATCGAAGGCAGGATGACAAAAGGTGGCTTAAGCAGGAAACACCAGATAGGTTTGTGGTGTCTTGGGGTACAACGGTAGCTTGGCTGAATCCAGATCAGACGGTTGCATGTTCCAATCACATCAGTTGATCTCTTCTTGACATCCATAGTATAAAGTCTACAGCCCTTTACCGTGACTGATTTGCAAATTGAATCAAAGCAATTAAGCAAGGAACGCCGACTTGTTTTCTCGACAGAGTGCGCTTGACCCGGGATCGGGAGGTTGCGTGTTCCAATTATGTTGAGGTCAAGCGAACTGTTCTTGACTTTGTGAGTGTAAAGACTAGCGGATTTGCATAGTTTATCAAAGTGCTTTAGCATGAAACACTAAATAATTTTTCCGCTATCTTGTAGTGCAACGGTAGAGTGTCTGGCTCCAAATCACCTTGAGGTCAGACGATCTGTTTTTGATCTCCTGAGTATAAAGTCCAACATCAAGAGTGTTCCTTGAGCACCGTATATTTACTGATTTGCATTCTGTGTCAAGGGGGTTAAGCAAAATACATCACCTCTGGGTTCAGGACCTCGTGGCGCAACGGTAGTGTGTCTGACTCCAGATCAGAAGGTTGCGTGTTCAAATCACGTCGGGGTCACGTGATTTCTTGTTGACTTGTAATGTGAAAAGAAGTCCTGTCGTTGTGTGCTGCAGTGGTTTCCAATCCCACCGCTCTGTATGTCTCCCTTATTAAATACACCTGATTAAGATCATTAGCTAGTTAGGAGAGAGCTCCATGAGCTCATCTGGGTGTGTCAGAAAAAGGAGACAGACAAAAATGCAGGGCCGCGTCTTCCAGAGTCATCGTAAGCCTAAGTTGATTGCAACTCTATTGGTTTCAATGCGTCTACGTTGTATTAAGGATTGCAACGCTTTTGGGAAACACAGCCCAGAGCAGGGGGTCCCCAGGATCAGGATTGAAAATCACCAGTGTACTGTGATAGATTTGTATCTTGACCTGTTATTTTTATTAAGCCTGAGATCTCATGTAATAACCATTCCTGTCATTGTGTACTGTGACAGATCTGCCTCTTGACGTGTTACTTTTGCATATCTTGCCCTGCAATCTCTGAAGAAATCGTGGAAACATCTACGTGCCGAATTCAAAAGCCAGCTCCTTCGAGCCGGAATCGAACCAGCGACCTAAGGATAGACAATGTATCATCTACAGTCCTCCGCTCTACCAGCTGAGCTATCGAAGGCAGGATGACAAAAGGTGGCTTAAGCAGGAAACACCAGATAGGTTTGTGGTGTCTTGGGGTACAACGGTAGCTTGGCTGAATCCAGATCAGACGGTTGCATGTTCCAATCACATCAGTTGATCTCTTCTTGACATCCATAGTATAAAGTCTACAGCCCTTTACTGTGACTGATTTGCAAATTGAATCAAAGCAATTAAGCAAGGAACGCCGACTTGTTTTCTCGACAGAGTGCGCCTGACCCGGGATCGGGAGGTTGCGTGTTCCAATTATGTTGAGGTCAAGCGAACTGTTCTTGACTTTGTGAGTGTAAAGACTAGCGGATTTGCATAGTTTATCAAAGTGCTTTAGCATGAAACACTAAATAATTTTTCCGCTATCTTGTAGTGCAACGGTAGAGTGTCTGGCTCCAAATCACCTTGAGGTCAGACGATCTGTTTTTGATCTCCTGAGTATAAAGTCCCAACATCAAGAGTGTTCCTTGAGCACCGTATATTTACTGATTTGCATTCTGTGTCAAGGGGGTTAAGCAAAATACATCACCTCTGGGTTCAGGACCTCGTGGCGCAACGGTAGCGCGTCTGACTCCAGATCAGAAGGTTGCGTGTTCAAATCACGTCGGGGTCACGTGATTTCTTGTTGACTTCTAATGTGAAAAGAAGTCCTGTCGTTGTGTGCTGCAGTGGTTTCCAATCCCACCGCTCTGTATGTCTCCCTTATTAAACACACCTGATTAAGATCATTAGCTAGTTAGGAGAGAGCTCCATGAGCTCATCTGGGTGTGTCAGAAAAAGGAGACAGACAAAAATGCAGGGCC